>NW_018022286.1:22951-30612 GCF_002006095.1 Pseudomyrmex gracilis
GGGGTTTAATGGACCTCGGATTCGGATTCAGCGACCCCAAAAACATATAATAAACATGGTCTGATCCCCAGGCCAAAGAAATTTTTTTTTTTGTGTGGCTGTGTTATCTGTCAAAGTTCGCGATGCATAAGCGATCGGTCTGTCTTTGTTTATTTCGCCTTGCAATAGTATTCCGCCTATAGCTATTCCGGAAGCATCCGTGGTTAGGATGAAAGGTTTAGAAAAATCAGGGTACTGAAGCACTGGTTCTTTGCACAGTTTTTGTTTTAAAATTTCAAAAGATTGATCTTGTGCTTTTTTCCATTCAAAGCGAGTATCGTTTTTTAATAAATTGGTTAAAGGCTTTGCAAGTTAAGAGAAATGTGGTATGAATCGTCTGTAGTATCCGGCTAATCCAAGAAATTGTTTAATGTTTTTCGGATTTTTGAGTTGAGGAAAATGTTTAACCGCTTCTAATTTTTTCGGATCGGGCCTGACTCCATCCTTGCTAATTATGTGGCCTAAATAGTTTACTTCGGTTTTTAAGAACTCGCATTTGTCCGGTTGTAATTTTAAGTTAGCCTGGCGTAGTCGGTTTATTAAAACGTCGTATTTTCTTTTGTGTTCCTCTAGAGTGGCTGCNTATATTACAATGTCGTCCATGTAAACAAACAGCTCTTGTTCTTGTAATTCCAACAAGACTATATCCATTACTCGTTGGAATGTTGCAGGAGCATTTTTAAGTCCGAACGGCATTCTTTCGAACTCATAATGCCCAAACGGAGTCGTAAAAGCAGTTTTATGGCTGTCGGCAGGATCCATCTTTATCTGATGGAAGCCCGATGCTAAGTCTAACACAGAAAAATATTTAGCTCTCCCCAGTTGATCGAGAATATCAACAATAGTAGGCAGTGGATACGCATCGTCTATTGTTTTTTCATTTAATGCTCTGAAATCTAACACCATTCTCCATCGTTTGTTTCCCTTAGAATCTTCTTTCTTAGGCACTATCCATATGAGTGTGTTAAACGGTGACTGTGATGGTTTGATAATTCCATTATTTAACAATTCTTCTACTTGGCGAGTAATTTCTCTTTATGGAGCTGAGGGAATCTGTATTGACAAGTGTTTATTGGTTGCTCATCTACGGTCTTTATGCTATGNTGCAAAACGTGTGTTGCTGTTAGTTGCTTTCCAGGAATATGAAATCTATCTTGGCTGTTTTTCATTAATTCGATTACATTTTCTTTCTCTCGTTCGTTCAAATGATCGACGCGCAATAAATCAATAATTGATAACAATCTTTTCTCCTCAGGTGAGTTTTCGTTATCTCCGCTTCCTACTAAACAATTTTTGTCGGAAACAAATGCCTCAAGGGGGTCTTCTATTATTTCCGTCTTTCGAGTCAATTTTCTTTTTCTCATAATTTTGTCGATCATTTCTTGAGATTTACCATGTAGTGCTTCTGTTATTTTTGAGGACGGTTTCTTTTTGATTGAATACTTTCGAGATTTGAGAAAGAGTTTTGGTACTATTGGACTTGTTTTTCTTAATTTTTCTAAAAGTTCTTCAGCAGTGACATATTTTAATTCTTGTTTATCTTTTTTGTTTACTTTTTCTTTATTATATATCCCGACTCTTAGAAATTTAATTTTTTCTAGGGAGGCAATACTTCCCCCTTTTAAATTTTTATTCAAGGAGGTCGACTTGCGTAGTGAGGTTTGGTAACTTCCCTCCTCGCAATCGACGGATTCAAAGGAACTCGGAGAAGCCTGGAAACTCTCCTTTTTGTGGGTTATGAGATTATTAATTACAGGTGAGGTTTGGTTACTTCTCTTACGAGGGATTTTAGGATAGGAGGTTTGGTATATTTTCTTTTTACAACTTGGAAATTCACTGCTGATCTTATTAGACTCACAAATTTTATTTTCGCATTTCTTACTTTCATTCTCTCCCTCGTTTTGCTTTGCTTCTTTGCGCATTTCCTTATTTTGTATGTTTCTTTCATTATGTTGGTTTACGTCCTCAATGTTTTTGTTTTTATTTAGGGTTTTGTGGTCGATCGTATTTTCAGGCATGAATAGGAAAGGTTCACTCAGCCCATCCTCGTCTATGCGGGAGGCCGTTTTTTGTACCTCTAGTACAAAAAAGTTTTGTTCTCTCAGAGGTTTAAGGTATAGCGTCGGCACTCGTACTTCGATTTCGTCGTCTAGCGTGCTTATGACATTTAAATAAGCCCTTCCCGATACTATAGTGTCCCCGAGATAAATTCCGTGTGTTAGTTTTAATCTCGGTATGTATCCGATTTTTACTTCGGGATTTCCAATTCTAACGTAAAATAGCGATTCCGATCTTGGCGCTATGACAACGGTTTCCGGCGAAAAGAATGATATTTTAATTCCACCTACATCTAAATGTCCTTGCGCGTAATCTATCTTTGTGAGATTTTGGTTAAAAAAGTCAATTCCTAAGATTCCGGATTGCGATATAGGAAAATCGTCGGAAACGATATGGAAAGTTACGGGTATGACAAAAAAATTTAATGTGATTTCGCCGTATGTGTACACGGGGTAGCTATTTATTCCGCTCAACTTTAATATGCTTGATCTATTAAGTTTTACATTGTCAGAAACAAAATTCTCTTTACCCCCAATTAGGAGGGTATTTGAGATTTCTCATGTACGAGATGCAAGTATAGCATCCTATATGAATTTTAAGATTGTTATTACAATTCGAATTTCACGTGTAAAAATTTACACGTGAACACGTATATATGTATATATATACACGTATAATTTCCGCACAACACCTAGCGAACGGCTCTCATGACCGAATATATATTTATTAGTTTGGAAACTTCGGAGCCTTAAAAGATTCTTTAATTGTTTAAAATTCTCTTTAATGACATTGGGTCCGGAACCGGTGTCTAATAATAACGTTGTGTACGGGATGGAATTGGTTAGTTTAACCCGAACGGTAGACAAACGGCCATGCCTATCAAGATTTATGGTTACTGAGTGTATATCTGGCTCGGGTTTGTTTACGTGGATGTTAGACTGGTTGGCGTCGCTGGGTGTGAACCTCGTTCGGTTCCCTGTGACACACCCGGCTTCGAGGGGCCGTTGAAGTTTCCCGGATTATTTCTGCGATTGTTACTTGCGATTCGCAACTCGCAGTTTTCAAGAAAATGCCTCGGTTCTTTGCAATATCGACAAAAGGAACCGCTGTTTGATTGTTGCTGTTTTGCGCGGCATTCTTTCGCGATGTGACCGTTTTTATCGCAAATTTGACAAACTAATCTCGATTGCCGTAAAGTATCGCGTTGTTCGTTCTGTTTCCGCCAGCAATTAGTCGCGGAGTGTCCGGGCTTGTTACACCACTGGCAAATTACAGATTTATTACCTGCGGGTTTATTACCTGCCCGACATTCTTTCGCGCTGTGGCCGGTTTTCGAGCATAGTTGACAAGCAACGCGATTTTCTTGAACCACGTTTATGTCTCGTCGCGCGCGCGGTTCGCGGAGGAATAACACTTATCGGCGCTATGTCCGCGTTTTTTACAAATTTGGCATATTAGAATCTCGGCCCCTAAATCGACGCGTTTTGAGTTGGTATTTTGGAAAAACAGCCCGAGTTTTCGGCAGTTTCCTGTTGTGTGACCCTCTTTGTAACAAATCTGGCAAGTTTTTCGTTCTGTGGCTTGTGCGTTGTTAGCACTTGGGGTTATGCGGTTTCCCTGGCGTATCTCGTTTATGGCACGGAGCTCTCTTTCTATGCGGAGGGCATCGGCTACTGTCGCGTCCACATCTAAGGTACGTGAAATCCTTTGCTCGATCTCTGGTTTTAATCCGCGTATAAAGCATGTACACATCTCTTTCTAGCTCCGCTTTGATATTTCCGTCACGCGATTCTTCTCTCGACCCCTGATATGCTTCTAGTATTTGTTTCCCTAGCATTTTGACTCTATTGGCATATGTGACCACGTCTTTGTCATTTTTTTGATAAACGCAACCTAACTCTCCCTGCAATTGATATATGTTTTTAGATGCCTCGTATACTTGCTTTAAGAACTGAGTTAATTGAGCGATTGTATCAAAATCATGACCTTGAATGGTGCGTCGCGCTTCGCCTACTACGCGTGTTCTTATGACTTTTGTAAATTGTGATTTGGCTTCCTTTGGAAGCATGGATTTTGTCTCTTCGCACCCTTCAATAAAATAATTTAAAGGAATGTTTGTCCCGTCAAAGAAAGGTACGGCTTCTACCGCGTATTTTAAAGTAGCAAAATGGTTTGGTTGAGCCATAGTTTTGACTTCAGTATCGTTTAAATTTAGCACTTCGTGTTACAGGTCGTGTAATGCTAGCGTAAAACTGCCAAGATCGTCGGCAGGCAGGGTATCGAAGCCGACGACAGTTCGATTAATGATAGTGTCGCTAAACTTCGAGATTGGCTATATCAGCGTACGAGGTAAAGTTGCGGAAGTGGCAAATGGTTTACATATGATTTCGCTAAGTGAAAGAGGCGAAGGGCCTGCCGTTTGTTCTGGCGTTGAAGTAGCTGCGGGTGTTGAGAATTTTTTTCGCGGTGTTGGTGCGATCGCGGCGTTATAGGCTTTATTAATTTCGTCGTTATCGGACGTAGACCTCGTGGTCATCCCGACATCTCAAAGATCGCACTTTCAATCCCGGACGAGCCCCCAATTTTACGCAGTTCTATTACGTCCTGGCCCACGGTTACGGTCGGGTTATGGTAGAGTAACAAAGAGCTGTCGTTTCTTTCTCCGTATAGCAGGTTGGCGATCCCGCTGCGGCAGAGTCGGGCGAGTTTGTGTGCTCTCACGGACAGGTCAACGGCGTATGCCGCTCTTACTCTATCCTATGAGGCCACGTTCGTCGGTCTCTTTTTAAGTCTAGAGATTTAACTCTACGGACTAAGGACGAGACCGTGCGATCAATTGAGGATGTCGATGATGAGAGGTCGTCTTAATTAAAAGGAAAAAATTATAATACGTACAATATTAATTTATTCATTTAAGGGTGTTTACTGTTACAATTTTTAGGTGTGTTGTCGTGTGGATGGATGTGATGTCGCGAATTTTACAATGAATCGGAGGGTCATCGCTCGGAGGCTAGAGAAGGGGAATATATATATATATGTATGTATGCGTGTCGCGAGAGTGTGTGTGAGGGGTCTCCGGCGGGATTCTACAAATGTAAGTGTGTCGGGTGCATGTGTAAGACACCGATTTGTGGTATAGAAATCATTCTAGATCTATTTCTATAATCTCATAGACTTTAGCGGAACTAGGGGGGAATATGGAATAAAAATGGTGGACGGAGACTAAGCGGATATCATCTAGATAAAGAAATTTGACAGGGAGGAGTTTTTTGGAGGGGTAATGGATATCAAGTGGAAGAGGTCGGAAGGACCTATTTTTAAAGGATCAATTACAAAAGGGATTCTTTTTGGATCTGCTTTCCGGTAAATGGAGGCTAGTCGGAGGAAATGTTGGAATTTAGGATCGAGCGGTGGAGTGGTTGATCGTGAGAAATCGGAGGATTCATCGTCCGCGGGTTCTTGCCCGGATGTGGAAGGTAGAGGGGAAAGAGAGCGAGGTGGAGGAGTCGGCGCAGATTGCAGATCCGCGGACTTTTCTGTGGAACAAGAAGGCTCGGGGTATGGTGGAGATAGAGAGCGAGAAGGTGAAGGCGGTGGATTGTTGACGGGAGGAGCAGGGGAGGATTGAGCATCTGCGGGAGGATCGGGGGTTACAGATGAATAGGAGGGAGCTTCATACCACGAATCGTCGTGTGTATGTGTGTCTGTGTGTGTTTCTACGTGCGCGTGATCATTGTTCCTATTATTTTGTGCGTGAGAAGTGTCTACGTGCGAGTGTGTCGGCAGGTGTGCGTGCGCGTGCGATGAAGTTGTGTGTGTATCGCTGGGGTTTCTTATTTTATTGTCGTCGTTGCAATTGTTTCCTAATGTCTGAGGAGGATCGACGGTAGTGGGCCTGGTCGGCTCCGCTTTGTTTAGCGCGAGCGCTGCCGTTTGATGTAATTTTTTGTTTTGTCGGTGACGCCAGTGCCGACGGTTAGAATGCGAACGGCGAGGTTCCACTTAAGCGGAAGGTTCTCTTAGCAAATTATTATTTATAGCGAAAGTGTGAATGAGGTTAATATTTGGAACTGATTTCTCATTCTGCCGACATTATACTTGATCAAAGAATAGTGATGTAAAGGGGGGGAAGGCTAACTCCCTCTCTCTTTTTCTGCCGGATGCTATTCGCGATTGAAGTCGCGAACTGCTCTCCCGGCGAGGGTGGTCGAACAAGAAACTGACTTCTCGGTCAGACGCTATTCACGACTGGAGTCGCAAACTGCTCTCCCGGCAAGGGTGGTCAAACAAGGAGCTGACTTCTCGGTCGGACGCTATTCACGATTGGAGTCGCGAACTGCTCTTCCGGCGAGAGTGGTCAAACAAGGAGGTGACTTCTCGGTCGGACGCTATTCACGATTGAAGTCGCGAACAGCTCTTCCGGCGAGGGTGATCAAAAGGAGTTGGTTTTTCGGTCGAACGCTATTCACGATTGGAGTCGCGAACTGCTCTCCCGACGAGAGTGGTCAAAAAAAGTTGGTTGCGGAGAAACAAAATAATATGCTTTCGCGATACTTCTAGACGATTATGCGTCTTTGATGGATTCCGAGTATTAACCTCAAATTGAATTCTCAAGTGGTGGAACCTTCGATTAAAAATTGTGGGTGGACTTACTACTTAGTTGATCTCTGGCTGCGACTTCCTTTCTCTTTTCGGCTTGGTAGGTAGCTCGGAACTTGGTGCGGCTTCGGTGTTTGTCGGATATTCGACGCATTACTCGCACTTGCACTTGCAATTTTATATGCTCATTTATCGCGAATTTGCTGCGGCACTCCCGGCGAAATCAGCAGGTTTTTTTGACTCCAGCTCCGAGAGTCCCGTCTTGTATACTCTTTTGAGTCAGCGAGTGCTCACCGAGTTTCTTCCAATCGAAAACTCGGTTGGGCCTTACTGGTTTCTATTTGTTAATTAGTCGTCGGGTAAACTTTGTGTGATCGCCAATCGGCGACGATCTTTTGCTTTGGTCGGGTCGTCCGATTTTTTGAAGAAGGGAAAAGGGAGAGTGTTGTTTTTTGATCACGCCACATAGACCCTGTGCTATTTGCTTATAATAAAAATGCTCGTGGCGCCGAAGTTTCTATTTGCGCCGGCCGCTCTAATTTTTATAAGCGGTGTTTTTCATGACCCGGAGATATCTGGGTTTGTTTGGGAAGCTGTTTGAAGTATTTAAATAATAAATTTTTCTTGCACGTTTATCTAAAATTTCGGGTTATTGCCAGGCGCGGTTTATCTTTTCGGGCGCCGATATGATTTCCGTTTGCTCTCCTATCGTTTGGAGTTTAAGTTTCCAGACGATAGGAGACCCGTTAGAGGTATTTATTGTTTTTTTATTATTTACAAAAAAAGAGTTTGCTATGCGCTGGCGCGTCGCATCGCAGGAAAAAGGGGACGGTGGAGTTTCCAGGACGTAACAATACATATATAATATAAATATACATATAGTATAAATATACATATAGTATAATTAATATACATATATAAATTAATTACATATATAAAATATATATATATATATATATATATAT
>NW_018022287.1:0-24366 GCF_002006095.1 Pseudomyrmex gracilis
GACCCGATGGGGTTTAATGGACCTCGGATTCGGATTCAGCGACCCCAAAAACATATAATAAACATGGTCTGATCCCCAGGCCAAAGAAATTTTTTTTTTGTGTGTGGCTGTGTTATCAGCAATATTACGCGTCGGTTACCGCTTTGAGTTAGTTTTGCTCGACCGAGTGCGTTGCCCTGGACATGCGAGAGTATGTTTTTTGTCTGAAACATGACGGCTCCTTTATCGCACGGTGTTCCGTTACGTGATGTGAATATGACTAGATTTTCATTACGCGCGGTGCAGTTATCGCGTATCTCTGGAATACGAGCCTTGTCTTGTGACCGGCATTGGTATGGTTCGTTTATTTAATCAAAAATATGCGCGTCGTCCTCAAACTCGCTCTGCGTGGTATTGTCAGACATCTCGGATGAGGTGTCGACGCTGGCGATATCATCAAAGGACTGGTTTGCGTCGTCTAACGTTTCGCTTTCGGTTATGTTTATGTCGGGAGACAACATATCGTTCGTCGGGTCTGCGTTGTTTATAACTGAGTCCGGCGTCGTGTTTTCAACGCTGCCACTTGGCCGTTCGTTATCTTTTGTTTGTCGAGTGGGTCTTGGGTCAAACATCATTTCGTCTGAGTCAGAGGTGTCGCACGTGTTTCGTACGTGATATACCGTAGGTAAGTTTGTGTCGTGGGAATGCGTTGCGTCGAAAGTTGAAGAGGCAGATAACGGAAATGGGGGTGTCGTGTGGCTTAAGGACTGACAAAAGGCAGAGTTTCTGAAAAGCGCATTTGCATTTACGTTTGACTTCCCGGCATTGTAAATAACTTCGTATTCGTAGTCACCGAGATTTAGGCGTCAGCGCACAAAACGAAATGTCGGGTCTTTCACAGAACGCAGCCAGACCAAAAGTTTATGGTCGGTTACGAGCTTCAATTTACGTCTATATAAGTAGGGACGAAAGTGATTTACGCAGTAAACTATTGCCAGCAGTTCTTTTTTTATGGTAAAATAGTTCTGCTCGGCTTGGTTTACAAGACGCGACGTATATGCACTTGGTAGATCTTTCCATATGACACCTTGACCGAGAATGCCGCCCACTGCGTACCCGGACGCGTCCGTGGTTAGCACAAACGGTTGTGTGAAATCAGGATATCGTAGCAACGGCTCGCACCAAAGCACATCTCTTAAGGAGACAAAAGCGTTTTCTTGTGATTTCGACCAGATAAATTTCTCATCCTTCTTTAAAAGGTTTGTCAGAGGTTTTGCAGTTTTCGAGAAATCTGGAAGAAAGCGGCGGTAGTAGCCTGCTAAACCGAGAAATTGCTTTATATGTTTTGCATTTCGCGGTCGCGAAAATTCCTTTACGAGCGATATTTTTTTTGGACAGTGTTGGACACCGTTTTCGCTAATTATATGGCCCAGGTAATTCACTTCTTTCCGGAGAACTTTGCACTTATCTGATTGGAGCTTCAGATTGGCTTTTCGTAACCGTTTGGCGAGATTGTCAAACTTGATGGCGTGCTCGCGCAACGAGCTTGCGTACAGGAAGATATCATCAAGATAGACAAACATATCAGTGCCTTGAAAGTCCGTTAACACCTGATCCATGAGTCTTTAAAACGTGGCAAAGGCGTTTTTTAAACCGAATGGCATGCGATTAACTTTATAATGCCCGTGAGGCGTAGAAAACGTCGTTTTCTGCGCGTCTGACTCATGCATAGGTATTTGATAAAATTCTGAAACAAGATTGAATACGCTAAAATACTTTGCACTGCCTAGGTGGTCCAGAATTTTGGTAATATTTGGTAACGGATATGCATCGCCTATGGTTTTTTTATTGAGTGTGCGAAAATCTATTATCATTCTCCAACGCTTATTGCCTTTGGAGTCTGGTTTTTTAGGCACAATCCACAGGGAAGAATTGTATGGAGATTCCGAGGGACGAATTACGTTGTTATCTAGCAAATCTTTTACTTGTTTGTCAATCTCCTTCCCTTGGATTGGCGGAAAGCGATACTTTTTAGTGTGTATGGAGTTATTATCCGTAGTAACTATTCTATGTGATAATACGCTTGTACATCCTAATTTATCATCCGGTAGTCGGAACAAGTCGCTGCATTTATCGATTAAATCGGCAACGTGTTCGAACTTTTCACTGTTTAAGTGTTCTAAATGAAGGAGTTCCCGGATGACCTGAACTCTCTCGTTAACGACTTCGGCTTTACATGTCGTGAATGCGCGGATCGAGGATTCTACGATCGATTCTGATGCCTTTTTATGGCATGAACTTTTTGTAAATTTCGAAAATGCGACCTCTTTCTGCTCTTGGCGATCTAGATCGCCTGTGGATTTGGAATCAAGACCAAATCGTCGACCTAAGTCGACGCTGGATTTAGAACTAAACTTCGATAAATTGCGACAACCTAGGTTGTGGCGAAGTTTTAAGACATTGTGGCTGCATTGACGGCCTAAGTCGTCAGGCAATGAAGCGTTTAAAATCTTGTCGACTTCTTGAATTTCTATCGTGGGTACGACTATCTCGCGATCCTTATCACTCGCGTTAATTGCCAGAACGTATGCTTTTCCGTTTCGGTTACTTACTATTGCTTCACCCACGTACACGTTTTCGCAAACATTTAGTCGCGGTATATAACCTATAGAAACTTGCGGGTTTTTGACTTTTACACAAAAGGTCGACCGTGTTTTGGCGAGGATCACAACGGTTTTGCGTGTTGCAAAAAAAAGAGTCATTCCTTGCCATTGAATTGCTCGTTGATCGAAATCGATAGTTGACGTTTCTTGCAGAAATTCGGATCCTAAAATCCCTTCTTGTATAATGGGAAAGTTATTAGGAACCACACGTAGGTGGATTGGATATGCCATGAATTCTACGTCTACTGACCCAAAAGTTTTGATCTTTTCGCTGGTAATGCCGCGAAGGCTGAGAATGTCGTTTGAAGAAACAGGGGTCTCGGGGTGAATGCTTCTGTGTTTTATAAGATTCGGTGACGCACCCGTGTCGACCATGAAATTTGTTTCTTGTAAGAGGCCGATGGCTGATATTGATATGGTAGGCGCGTGACAAAAATCTGTAGGATTTAGGACGTGGATTCTGGCTGTTCAACAGCTTAAAATTCTATCGCATGTACCGGACGCGTGTTGTGGACAAAGGAATTCTTGATCCTGGTCCGGACGTCTCGTGGAGCCGGTCTCGTTTCTCTGCGCTTTGCGAAAGTTATTACACAGACGTTTCCTACACTCATCGATTACATGTCCCGCATTTTGACAGTAACGGCACCACTTATCTGTGTTTTTGTTTTGACTTCCCGAAGGTTTCTCGTATCGTCGATCTCGAGTGTCTCGTGAAAATGAGGGCCTGGCGTCGTTTCTACGCGGCGTATCAAATTTACTGTCGGCTCGTCTGTCGAGTAGTACTTTCTTTACGGGGCCTGCGATAATCGTTTAGTGAGCGATAAGAGATTGTTGATGACGGTTATCTGCGCGTAGCGGCGGTGGTAGATAGCGGCGGTTATCTGTTATGGGTTGAGGCGTCGAGTGACGATAATCGTTTGACGAACGCTGAGGAGTGGAATGTGCGAATGGACGATCTATATGATTCACATGTTTATCTACACGGCTATCGTTCAAGCTCTGGTTTCCAAACCGTAGTTTGTCGAGCTCTTGTCGTCGGGATATTTTTAACGCTTCGGCGAGCGCTTCGTGCGGCGAAGTCTGATTATCGATTCGAAGTTGTAATCGATACTCCAACGGCAAACCGTCATAGAAAGATCTTGTCGTCATCCAGTCAGTTTCTAACGTAAATTTTACGTTTAAGTTGCCGACTTGGCGTCATTCACAGTCAAGAAGTGAGGAACGCAATTCTTTCACGCGGCTTATATAATCAAGAATGTGTTCTTTAAATTTCATGAAAAGCGAGCAACGTTCGCCGCAATACTGATCTATCGTTTTTGACAACCCGAATGCTTGGTTTAGCAAATCAACTAATTGCGTAACCGAGTCGCATGCCTTTTCCGACACGGCATAATACGCTCTACCGCGAAGTTTGTTAATTAATAATTTCGTCAAAATAAACTTGCATCGTTGCGGAACGATTTCCTTGGCACGTGTGCACGCTTGTATGAACTGCGACAAAAAAATGTTATATCCGTCAAAATACGGCACTACGTCGGTAGCTTCACGGTACGATATGCGATGCAATTGCGAGGCATGTTTCGGTGATGTGAATCGCGAATAACGGTGCAGTTGCTGACCGTAATGTGACAAAACATTGTCGTCCGAATTTCGCGGTCTCGAGTAGGCCCTATCCTCATAAGCGTTATCTCGCGGATCTCTTGGATAGACCTGTATTATTTCCGGTTTATCGAACGCGGTCTTGTTTTGTTCCGACTGTAGTAAGTCTTTCGTTCTTTCTAAAGTTTTCCTCTATTTAAAAGGTCCCTTTCTCGCAATTCTATTTCACTTTCCTTTTGGCGTAAAGCTTGCGACTCTTTCTCCATACGGGCTCTCTGTTTATCAAGCGCTTCTTGCATTACCGCGATTTTTGCCGGTACTTGTTCTTCCGTCATTACAGTCTGAGCTCCCGCGGCTTGCTTGCTACTACACGTTTTACTACGCATTTCTCTATCCATTTTTAAATAAAACAATTACTGCTACAAAAAATTTTGAAAAAACAACTTTTTGCGCAAAAGATTTCTTTACAAAACGAGTTTATCTATCCCGCCACTGTCACCAAATTTTGTTACGTCCCGGTCGATTGCGGCTAAGAAAAAAAATAAATGTTGAAGAACTTAGTACTCGGACCTTTGACTCGCGGACCTATTTTAGGTACAAGACCCGAGATAGCCTGCGGCAAGACACTCGTTGCAAGGAGCTGATAAGAATTTTAAGAAAAACTATACTTATACGCAATCTCCCGACCATACGACGACGGGTGGGTCGTGCAAATCGTAGAAACTTCCAGAATGAAAGCTAAGGTGATCGATGAAGTAAGAAAATTGCTCGAGGCACTCTGAACAATCTAGCACGGCACAATGGCGGGTGAAATTCCGGTAACAAATTTGTCAGCGTCGGACCATTCGCCGACGTCCTATTTCAAAACCGTGGTTACCAAGAACCCTTCGGATATGTGTAGAAAAACGTGTATCGTTACACTGTTCGCACAGAATATATGACGGTTCGCACGAATTTGCCGGAGGTTGTAGGTAAAATCCTAAAACTTGTCTACAACGAATAATCGTAAATCGGCGCATACAGTCGAGAGATGGGAGCGATAGCTTTCGAGTGTGACACGATTGTGGTCTGCACATAGAGGTCTCGAAAAATTAACCGGTGTCTGTTTCACAGAGCTGTTGTACCGCACAAATCGCACTCTTCTGCGGGCCTTAATTGAGCGGCATTCGACCAGCACCGACCGCACAGAATACAAGCAATTCGAATTATGTTATTTGTAACTAAGAGATGGTAATCGATTATTTCGCGCGGTTCGTTCTCGGGAATATTTTTTGCACAAACCTGACAATAAACTTCGTCGGTCCACGTTCTAATTTTAAAATAGACGCGCTTGCACAAGAGGGGAATCGGATTCATAAGGTAATTCTATTAAACGCGACTGCTCTGATAAATATAAACAGTGGGATCTAATAACGTATAAAAATCGTCAGAGTGCACGCCGATGAAATTTAAATACGCCTCGTGGCACGAGGTACACTCGGTAACGCGTTTAAAAGTAGTAAGATTACGTTGGCACTTAGAGCACAACACGACAGTTGATTTAGTCCCGATCGCGACGCCGTGACTAAAAATAGGTTGGCAAAATTGGTAAACTTCTGGTTGGAATGCACACCGTCTACAATAAATATCTTAACTCCAATTATATCTATTGTTACATCCCCACATTTTTTCGACTTATATTTTTTTTTCTTTTACTTTCCTAAACCATGTTTATTACACATAGTCTACTATACCATGCGCCAGCTTTGATACATGTAACTAGCGTAAGTCATATATATACACACGTATATACATATATAAGTGCATATATATATATATCCTACGTATTCGTATACCTAGTAAGATAGCGTACAAACCCACCATAAACCATCAGGTGCGCTTAAAACGCGCCCTAACACTAAGATTTCTGTTGGATCCGCTCCAACCAATAGGAACCTACCGTTCAGGACAACTTTTCCCTAGATCTTTTCGGCCGTACTTACGTGAACACGGCTTAAGCCCGAAACCGCGACTAAGCGTCTTTCCTACTGCGCCGGCCGCTCCCTTCCACTGCCTCTCTTAGCAAACTAGTCCGACTCCTTCACTCAGAGCCATGATGTAAATATACCAGGTGTATCATTCCCGTGAATGCGCAGTGGGTCAAGTAATGGCCGCTCTCCGACCAATCAAAAATTTGCCCCAAATTTTAAAACTAGCGTAGTCACTAGCAGTGTTACAAGATAGGACAGGGTAGAACAGTGTATTACAAACAGCAGTGAACAAACGTGAGGTAAGTTAAAAATATATCATATAAATTAAATTAATGAATGAATAAATCATATAGCTTATAAAATGATCAAACAATTGTAAATTCTATGCAATTTTTTATTTGTGTACTATATATTTATTTTTGGTTGCAGACACAATGTTATCATGCTGTATAAAAAATTGTAAAAGTCAAACATTTTATACGGATACAAAAGGAATAACATTTTTTAGATTTCCAAATGAGGAAAATATTCGTAAGTTATGGATAAATGCTTCTGAAAAGAGTGAAGGGAGCATTAAAATTGATTCTGGTAAGTTAATATAATAAACATATTTTATATAGCAAAAGTTGTCAATATAACTNACAATATAATGTATTGTTTATAATATGATCTTATTATAAAAATAATGAAANTGTACAGAATGAAATATAATTTTAGCAAGAAAATGCAGTCTTCATTTTGATGATGATTGCTTTATAACGCAATGGACACANCCACACTCAACAAAAACAGCAAAACAACTGCGGCGGCTGAAAGTAGGTTCTATTCCAACGAAAATGTTAAGTTTAGCGAAAAAAGGAAAGGGAAAATCTTCAACAGTGATGAGACAATCACAAGCAAAAAACNTAAAATACTGTGAGTTTCCCTTTTTTAATAAATATGTATAATTCAATTAATGTATTTTAATTATGTATGTACATAAAAAATTAGTTATATTTTTATATCATATTATGCAGAGGAAACACCGGTGTGCCTTCATATTCTGATCTCCTACAATGTATTAAAGGGGAAAAAGAAAGAGCTTGTTTAACAAATGAACAAAAAGAAGAAGAAAGAGAAGAAAATGAAAAAGTTTGTTCAACAAATAAAACAGAAGTAAAAGAGGTACCTGGGAGAAATGAACGAGAAGAAAAAGGAAAAAGTGAAGAAGAAAGAGAAGAAAATGAAGAAGTTTGTCCAACAAATAAAACAGAAGTGAAAGAAGTACCTGGAAGAAATGAAAGAGAAGAAAAAGGAAAAAGTGAAAAGGAAAGAGTATGTCCAACAAATGATTTCACAAACACGTTATTGGAACTGCTAATACGTTCTGAAGAAAAAAATAAGAAATTGTTAAAAAAAAATAAAGAATTAAAGGAAATAAATCAGCAGCTAGACAAACAAGTGAAAGAATATCAAACAAATAGTACGCAAAATGCTATTCAAAAAATAGAAAAAGATACACAAGAAGAAACTTCTGCTGTCGATGCTTTGCGTAAAATATGTACACCGGTACAAATAAAAAAATTAATGTCATCACATAACGTTCGTATGAAATGGTCATCAAAAGATATAATATCAGCCATTGCTTTGAGATCATTAAGCCCAAAGGCTTATACATATCTCAGAAATGTAAAAAAGATTCCACTTCCTTGTGCAACAACATTGCATAATTGGGTTGCATTCTTTAATGTAGCACCTGGCATTTTAAAAGATGTCATAAAAATATTGATTGATAAAGGAAATAATCTTTCCACAACGGAAAAATTAACAGTCATAACCTTTGATGAAATGTATATATCTAATAAGATTGATTTAGAAAGAAGAGAACAAAAAATCTATGGACCATACAAAACATGCTAATTTGTTATGGCTCGAGGACTATTCAAAAAGTGGAAACAACCAGTTTATTATAATTATGATGAACCAATGTCTTGTGAAATTTTATTAACTGTGCTGCAACACCTCTATCGAGGTGGTTATATTGTCGTAGCCGTTATATGTGATATGAGTTCGACGAATATGAAATTATGGAAAGATTTAAACATTGGCATTAATACTAACAATAACACAAACAATAACAATAATAATAATAATAATAAGAGTAAAAATAACGTGACTATAGAGGAGCAGTGTTTTATTACACATCCTGAAGACAATTCGTTGAAAATATATTTTTATGCTGATGTTTCTCATTTATTAAAATCAGCAAGAAACAATTTATTTGATTCTGGATTTTGTCTAAAAGATAATATTGTGAATAAAAGATGTTTGGAAGAAATAGTAAAACTAAATGCAAATGATTTAAAAATTGCTCATAAGTTAAGTAGAGCACATCTGGATGTAATAGGAATACAACGACAGAATGTGAAGTTGGCAGTTCAAGTATTCTCTAATCTTAATTCAGTGGCTATTCGATGGTGTGGAATTAATGGTCTTTTACACTCCAACAACTGGGAACATACCGCAGATGTTTTAAAATTATTCAACGATTGGTTCGACATTTTTAATAGCTCATCACAATATGGTGATTACAGTGGATCACATGCTTATGGGATAAATTTAAAGAGGCAAAATGAAATAATTGATAAAATGAATATATATATTAAAGAAATGCGAGTTGGACAAAAGAAGTCTCTATTGCCATTTCAGAAGGGAATTTTAAATTGCAACAAATCTTTACAAGAAATGTTTACATACATAAAAAATAAATACTCGTCCGAAATGTTCTAGATAAAATACATACTAACTAGACGAGTAAATCAAGATATTCTTGAAAATTTTTTCTCGTATTTGAGATCAATGGGTGCAGGATATGATCATCCAACGCTTGTGGAGATAAAAAATCGTTTGAAATGATATATATTAAGGAAGCACTCAGGACATGTTCTTTCGCCAGGAGTTCATAACGAACAGGATTGCAGCTCTTCAATGCTTATTGACATCAAAGACGTACGTTCTAATAATGATGAAACATCTAATTGTGTAGAAGATGAAAATATTTTTGAAGAAATATTTATGGGTATTTTTACAACAGAAGAAACTTCTGTAAATCAAAGAATAGATATAGAAGAAATAGAAGAAGAAGAAAAAAGTGGAGGTATAAAGAAAAGGTATAAAGAACAATGAGTAAAAGAGGCCTCTTTTACCCATTGTTCGAAAAAGTTACTGCGTTCCGTTTCACGGATGATGCGTATAAAAGTTTATACGATCTATAGTTTGTTACGTACACAATAGATTTTATACACTTCAATGTGCATCATGCGTGAAATGGAAAACAGCCATTTCATATTAATTATATATTTGTTTATTTGTATTTATCTTTTATCTTTCTAGCGTTAAATTTAAATACTTACCAGCCTAGCCTACAAGAAATAAAGTTACTTAAAAATCTTGAGCAAGTTGTAGCTGCTGAAATGATTGAAAGCAATGCATTATTGTACATTGCTGGATATGTTGCACACAGATTTCGAAATACTTTTTGTGAGCTAGGAATTCCTACCAAAGATCTTCCTAATCTACAACCAAACAATTAACTTTGCATGCTATCACGAGGAAATTGTATATATCCCTCTCATAATTTTTTTGAAGCAGCTACTATAATGGAGAAAGAATTTCAAACATTTCATGGAAATTGTTTTAATAAACAAGCACAAATATTTGATACTTTAACAAACATTATATGAACAAAAACTAAAAATAAGTTTCCTAGACAAGTTATTGCCTGTCTAGTGCGTACTAGAACNTATATTAGATTAAGAAAAATAAATAAAGATATAACACAAAATAATTGTATAAAAAAAAAGAAAAAAATTAAATAAAATATGTAATAAAAAATAAGTATTGATAATAAAAACATTTTGATAATAAAACTAATAAATACTGATAAAAAACAAATTTTACAAATTTTGTTTTTATTTTATATACCTGTATACACTCTTTTATATATAAATTATAATTATATTTTACTTATTAATTAACGTAGCTTATTATTTTTTATTTTTTATTTAAATTTCTTTAGCTTTTTATTAGTATCACCTTTTTAATAGTTCTAAAGCTTTTTGTATATTTTTCTACATTTTACTTTATCTGTATTTTTACTCAATTATTTTCATCAATATTATATTTGACTTTCACGCCAATTTTGGGGCAAATTTCTTATTGGTTCTTTCCGTATTCAGCCGCCAGTATGCGCAATGTTACACCAGATATATTTACATCATGCTCAGAGCCGAGCGCAGTTTTCTCCTGGACCTCAAAGCAGCTAGTGTCACGTCCCTACATTTTTTCCCTCCTAGTCGTCCGCAATGACGTTACACTACGACGACAACCATCGTATTATAATCACATACTGCTATATAATTGTATCAAGCTAGTAGCGACACTTTAAGGTGCGTATTACAAGTGTTATTCTTAAAGTTACGTATTTTTGCATAATCTTATGACAGCCAGATTTGTGTGACCTTTTTTTACGTGTGTACAAACTCAGAGTCCTCTACGCTTAGTATTAAGCCGTTTTTCACCGCGCCAAGCTCTAATTGGTCAGTTTCCTAGTAACTCGCATTCTGATTGGTCAATCGTTTTATCGTGGATTCCGACTTGTCGGGTCCTTGTAAGTCGTTTCCCGTACTTTTTTCCTAGAATTCAGCCGGAAAGTTGGATAAAAACTCGTAAAGTTGCCTGATTGGTAGAAACGGTTTTCTGTCAGTTTTGAATCTCTCGACTCCCACAAGACACGACCATTGTTTCTTTCTTTAAAATTCGCCCAGGAAGTCAGTCAAAGTCAGTGAAAACGTCTGATTGGCTAATCGCCTGGTGACAAATAACCTGATTGGCTGCAGTGCAAAAACTTGTCGTACGGGTTGACAAGGCACACAGCAACTACACCGAGTTAGCCTTTTCTTAAAATTCATGTTTTAAATCACTGGGAAAAGTGAAAGAAGTCTCGTTGGTTAACCGGTTCTGTAAAACGCGTTTTGATTGGTCAGTAGTTTTGTTGCGTTCTCTACCTCTCTGGAACCTTGCAAGTACCATCCCGTAAGTCTCTTCCAGAAGTCTCTTCGGAAACCCGTTTAAAAACGACGAAAACGATCTGATTGCTCGAAAGGAAGTTCTTTTGAAACACTATCTTAAGTGCTGACCATAGACTAGAAGTGTAAGGTAGGTGTGCGTACAGTGAAATAAGCCGTAGGACACAAAGTTAAGGGGTAACTCATGCCGGTAACGGGTTATACTACTAGTTACCGTTTTTTTCAAGTACCAAAGTCGGTACTATTACCAGTACCAACGTTTTACCATACTTAAACGTTTACCACGGTCGGTAAATGAACAATTGCTAAAAGTCGTATTTCCGAGCAAGTTATCAACCCGCACGAGTTACCATCGTATTCCTGTTACCGTTAGCCGTGCTTCACTTAGCTTAAGTCCGAACCACATGTTATTACGTAAGTTGCAAAATTAGTATAACAAAAACCACAAGAGATAGGAAAAAACGGTTTTCACCGTTGGAATCAGCATAAAAAACTGCAAAATACCAGCGTGGTTTCAAGTCCCTAGAATTTGTTATTAACAATCAATTGTTAAGTAATTAAAATTTCTAACTTTTAAAAACGTGGTATTTTGCACCTAAGTAATAGAAACAAGAATCTGAAAACCATTTTTCTCTAACTCTGTCACCGTTTTCGAGATAATCAAATTGTTTACTTTTACTATGTCGCATAAAATTCTCGAACCCAAAGTAAAGGTACCTACGTGGTCCGTTACCGAATATCTCTTCTGGTTCTCGAAATATCCACAATTGTTAAAAACCGCTATGTCTCATAAGTCGTAGAATATTAACGTACGTACTGTGTCTATGTATGTGACTTTTAGTCTTCACGGAAACTAAGTTTTTCGGCTACTTCCCAATTCCGTGTTTAACCGTAGAAAGTATATCTATATATAATTTTTTTTTTTTTTTTTTTTTATACGAGGGGAAATGCGTTATGCACCCCCGCCCTGTGGGGATTTGGGCGGGGAGTGTGGGACTCGCACCCACTAAAACCCCTCGATGGCCTCCACCGGACTCGATGAGGGGGCCTGTGGCAGCCGGAAGGCTATTACACCTCCAGGCCCCTCCTGGTCCAAGACTTGTCCCCAAAAGACAACGCCCCCTATCATCGTTGCCTTCGGGGTTGCGGCAGAAGGAGAGGGCCATAGCCCTCCTCAGGCCGCCCCTCCCTGGTGACTTGTGCAATGGCGTGGCAAGTTCTCCAACTTGCCACACCAAGTCCCCGCCCTCCGTGACCGAAGTCAGGAGAGGTCGATGCAATTTATACGCACCCCTTACCCGCGACCAAGCAGCCCCTTGACTGGGGCTGGGTCCGGGGGTCACGCCCGAGCCGTGACCCCCCATCCCCGAGCACGGATACTGCCTCCAAGCTGAGCTTAATTGTTCGACTTGGAGGACTTAGGTCCCGGCTTTTCTCTCCTCGGTAAAGGGGAGGCTGACTTGCGTCCCCTCTGCCGCTTGGGGGAGGGCTCCTTAGTGGAGCCTCCCCCTGAATCCGGCGCTTTCGGCGCCGCACCTGTTTGTGCCTGGGAACCAGCGATCTTACGGTCTCTGGTCCCAGGCGCTTTCCTTTTGAAGAGGGGGAAAAGCACCGCGCTGTCCCCACTCCCCTTTTCACCGGTCTCCGGCTGTTTTTGGAGACCGGAAAGTTCTTTGCTTGGGGCGGAGGCCCCAGTGGCCTCCCCCCTATCTACCGCGGCGGGCTGTGCGGTCACAGAGAGGGCGGACGCAGGAGGGACGTCCACCCATCCCTCGCCCTCCTCCGGCCACAGCCGGGCCAGGCTCACCACCGGAGAGAGGAGGCAAACCCCCTCACCGTCCTCCTCACGGCCGGTGGAGTCTCCGCCGGACCCGGCACTGCGGGCCCGTCTCTTCTTCTTTTTTGGAGAGGGGTCAGGCACCGCCCCCTCCCCGCCCTTCTTGCCACCGGGTGGCAGCGTAGGCGCCGGAACTCCGGCGCCCCGTCTGGTGGCTACTTTTTTCACCGGCATGGGGGCGCAGCTTGCGCTGCCCATCCGGTGATTTGCTGGCTGCCCCCGGCTCGCACACAACGTGCATTTGGGGGCAGCCCTACAGGAGATGGCGAGGTGGCCACCCTCCCCGCATCTGTAGCACGCCGTGCTCTGATCGACACCGGAGCACTTGCGTGCCACGTGCTCGTATTCGAGGCACCGATAGCACTGCATACGCCGTGCTACCAGCGCCTCGACGGGGAGGCTAAACCACCCCACCTCGATGCGCTTCGCCCCCACTACCCGCCGGGCCGCATATCTATATATACTAGAATGTGTCCTAAGGGGGGATCCTTTGCGTTTTTCTCATACAAGTATGTATCTATATATATGCGTTTAATATAGTAAGTTGCGCATATAGTCAGTAAGTCTTCCGTGTGCGTTTCAGAAGCGTTATTAATTGTAGCGTAAACCTAATTATAACCAGCGAGTCATTGTAAAGTGCGTACGCACTCGTAATAATTTTCACGACATTCCAGCGCCCTTCGAGGTCAAGCCGCGCGTTGTTTTGTTCCATCAAAGGAAAAGCCGAAATCTTTGTATTCTGCCGAGGCAAGAATTCCGAAGTTATCGCGTCCCTTAGAATTAAGCTAAAGCGAGGCACCGCAATGTCGCCAGCCGTTATCTTAACTTGGAAGACAAAATATAAGTCCCGCCGAGGCGAGAAAAATATAAGTTTATCTTATCGTAGTGCGACATTCCTGAGCCGTGAACTCGCCTTAGCCGTGCGAACGCTCCGTCTCCCACCGTAGTAATTTCTCGGGTACTTCCCCGGACTTTCCCATTATATCCTCAATCTGATTGGTTGGTCATTACTTCAGGTCCCGTCCCCACCATCCCTACTCTAAGCGTACGGAGCAGCGTCCTTAGTCTTAGAGCAGCGACCAGTCAGTCCATATTCGAGAGGCAACCTAGTAACAGTTTTCGAGATTGAACAAGCAAACCGAGCGTCTTGCTAGTCAGTTTATATCCGAAAGTCAGTCGAGTAACAGTCTCTCAATAAAGTCAAATGTCTTAAACGTTGAGTCCGGGCTCGCTCATCGTCCACATAGTCTCCAACAATCTTCTGTAAACGTAAGCATAGTTGGACGAGTATCTCACAAGTGTCTTTAGCAATTTTGCGTTATTAAATCAAGTAGCTTAAAGATATTAATTCTTGCTTAGTTTGTTTGTTCGGTTTAGTGAATTACGTTCAGCGTTACTTTAGATTTAATGATTTTATTTACCTTTCTGCATGTTGATAATGTTGTCTTTTGCTTTTGTGAGTTATCAAAGAAGTTTAATTCAAGTACTAGTGATTCCTTTTATTTTACTAGTGGTTTAAATTCAGTTTAGTTTAACTAAGTCAGCCGTGTTTAACCTACTTTGGGAAAAGGCGCTACCNCGNATTTTNCCCTCGAGAAAGGTGCNTGAAAGCGTATTTCTNAACTCCTCTCGACGGAAAGCGCTAACGCGTACTTTGTCAATATCCTCCAAACTTTCCTTGCCGCAGAGACTCNAAAGCGCTAACGCGTATTCAGTATTCTGCATTCTTCCTCGCGTAATTAAAATCTTTATTTTCAGGTAACCTTGGGGATTTCGCGTAAATTTTCAGTAATCGTGTTCCGCGTTTCGAATCGTTCTCGATTTACAAAGTTTGGTTTTTGTCCAGTTCCGACGCGTCGTGTAAAATTAGTTCTTTGTTCATAGATGCCAAAAATCTGTAAGCGCAAGGCTAAAGCGGGTTGGCAAGTACAAAAACAACGCCGTTTACTCCAGTGGGTGAAAGAAGCCACGCGCATAACCAATCTTCGTCTGGCAAAAGCGAAACAAAGCGATCGTAAGTCAACGGCTTCCGAGATCCTCAAATGGAGCGCCGCCACTTCTAGTACAAATCAACTGATTCTGGTTACCGTCAACAAGCGTCCCTATACTGTATCAATGCCAGTAACCGACCCTCGTTTTCAAGTGTATAAAGCGAAGAAGATTTGTATTGTACACCCAGTCTTACCAGTAAAGTGAACAAATGTGCATACATAAACCGTTGCCTGAAGGTGTTGTTTACCTCACCCCCGAGCTCGACTTCCATCAGCGGTATAACTTAGGAAAGTGCCGCCGTGTCTTCGGAAGAATACGTGTCTCAGACAACCAGGTTTGCTGCCATAATTGCGTCGTAGCCGCACGTCCAACAGAACAATACGAATATTTCCTTTCGCACAGCGTGGTTATAGGTCATCGAAGTACTTCAGCTTTTTGCGCCACTTACGGAACCAGGTTGGATCTCGTTTGACCTCTTGGAGGATTGTCCCATTTGTCCCGGAAAGTATTTTCAGTTTTTGACAGTGCATATCTCTCGAGCTCAGTTCTACCGGCTTGCTGACCCTACCCTGTTCCTTCACTACGGTCCGCCAGTTTAAGGTAGCGAGCTGCGTTTAGTTCGGGGTGGTAATTCCGGTCTTCTTTATTCGTTTCAAACTATAAAGTAGCAATCCAGTGTAAAACTCCCGAGGAACACGAATAGGCCCTCGACCGTGGGGCTCCCAGAAACGGTCTAGACCTCTGTTTGTCCTAGGACGTGACACTAATCGAACATCTTCTACCTCTGACCAAGTGGTCATTGCTTTCTACATTCCGACACGCGACGGGTCTACTTCCTTAGTTCCATGCCGACAAGCGGGTCCATTCAACATACATTCGTACCACATTAGAATCTAGAAGAAATTGTATTGTAAGTTAGTTTGTTAATGGTATCTTTAATGCCATTCAAATATTAATCTACTACAATTCGTTCCATATTCGAGTAATACTACCATGATCAAAAAATAACTGAAATTTTTAATTTAAATTATGCGTGCTTATCGGTTTAAAATTCTGTTGTTTGTGTCACGTTGGCAGCACTGTTACGGACACCCATGCCACGCTTCTGCTTATCAGCTGTTCATTTACCTTTATGACAGTGATTTCTTTACATCAAGTTTTTACGTTGCGGCAATTTTTACAATGGATTCAAAACTCGAACAACGTTCTTGCATTAAATTTTGCTATAAAAATGAAATTAAGATTTCCGACACATTAAAAATGTTACAAAAGTGTTATGGACGATACTCTATCGAAAACACAGGTGTATCAGTGGTATGAACGCTTTAAAAGTGGTCGTGAGGCTGTTGAAGACGATGCTCGTTCTGGGAGGCCATCGACATTGAAAACTGATAAAAACTTTGATGAAATCCGACAATTGTTGATCGAAAATCGCTAATTGCCGATAAGGGAGATAGCTGAGACCACCAACATATCATTCGGATCCGTTCAGAGCATTTTGCGTGAGGATTTGGGTCTGAGGCGAGTCACTGCGAGATTGGTGTCAAAAGAACTAAATTTCGTGCAAAAATTGCATTGCGCTCAAATTTCAAAAGAGATGGTTTCCATGGTCGATTCCGACAGTCATCCAACGCATAATTACAGGTGACCAGACGTGGGTGTATGAGTGCGACACGCAAACACGACATCAATCAAGTGAATGGCGAGCTACAGATGAGCCAAGACCCAAAAAACCACGTCGATTTTAATCAAAGAAAAAAGTCATGTTTACTGTTTTTATTGACTACAATAGTGTCGTTCATCATGAATTCCTCCCAAAAGGCCAGACAGTCAACAAGGAATATTATCTAGAAGTTATGAAACGGTTACGCGAAGCTATCCGCAAAAAAAGACCTGCTTTGTGAGGCAACAACTCGTGGATTCTCCATGACGATAATGCGCCATCTCATAATGCGTTGATTATTCGTGAGTTTCTCGTCAAAAACAACACCAATACCATTCAACAACCGCCCAATTCAACTGATCGGGCACCATGTGACTTCTTCCTATTCGATTGACTCAAAAACCCACTACGAAAAACTCGTTTTGAGAGTGTGGAGGCAATAAAGCTAAAATCGCTGAAAGCACTAATAGCTATACCAAAAACCGACTTCCAGAAAAGCTTCGAGAAGTGGATCAAACGCTGGCACAAGTGCATCGCAGCCGACGGGGACTACTTTGAAAGGGACAACTTAAATTTTGAAGAATAAACATGTACTTTTCTTTTTATGAATAAATTATTTTTTGATCATGGTAGTATATACATATATCATACAAACTCGAATCTTTATTGAATAATGTAAGACGCATACTCAATTGTTTTGTTAAAAGCATGCTAAATATCGCCAATTCGAGAAATCTGTTAATCGCACTCGATTTGTTAATAATTGTTGTACTCATAATAGTAATATCTGCTTTATTAAGAATATACTACATTGTTGCTTAATAATTTTAATCACGTTGTCTTTACTCTGTTTTATTATACCTCAATTAACTTGTGTATTGCATACATTCCTGTACTCTCTTTGCTTAATTTAAGTTCCTAAATCCTAAGAGAAAGCGCTCGAACAGCGAATCTTCGACATCCCAGTGCACCAGAAACGCGCTAACCTGCGCATCTTGGAGCGTTTTCCGTCTTTTTCTTTGTTCACTACATCGCCGCGTCTCCTTGGCGTGGGTACCGCCATCTTGGAAAACGCCGCGTTTCCTGACAGAGTGGCGCCGACCGTCTAAACGGTCGGTTTAAGTGCTGTGTTTGCGACCGAGAGAAGAACGCGCTGACCTGCGCATTTCACTCGAGGTATTATAATCTACTATTCTCTTTCAGATATAAAATAAATCAGTGCGCGTTAACAAATTCGAGGCATGAATTGTAAATAATTAATTTGCTCGGTAATTGTAGATGCCAAAAAGAACCAAGCGCGGTATTAGTTCCGGGTGGCAAGCTCATCGGTGGCGTCGTCTTATAGCGTAAGTAGAAAGCACCGTAAACTAACCGCCTTGCGCAAACGACGTCGGACACCCGGTGATTCTTTCTAACGAAATGCTAAAACACAAAGTGCAAGTTCAAGAATATAAGAAACCTATTCGCGTTAACACATTACATTAGTATTACACGACCACGTTACTTGTTGATGATCCGCGATTTTACGTATATCAAGAGAAGTTGATATGTAAGTTTATTCCTGCTCCACCTGTAATAACACTCCACTAAATCAGTGTGTATCGAACAAACTCTACCTCCCGAAGAACCCGGTGAATTTATTGAACTTTTTCCCGCTTTCGATCACTGGCAGAAGTACAACTTAGATCGTTGCCGTATAGTAGTTTTGGCATATAGATATAATTTGAGTGAAGATATTTATTGTAGACGGTGTGCATTTCAACCGGGAGTTTACCAATTTTGCCAGCCTATTTTTAGTCACGGCATCGCGATCGTGACTAAATCAACTGCCGTGTCGTGCTCTAAGTGCCAGCGTAATCTTACATCTTTTAAACGCGTTAGCGAGTGTACCTCGTGCCACGAGGCGTATTTAAATTTCATCGGCGTGAACTCTGACGATTTTTATACGTTAACAGATCCCACGGTTTATATTTATCAGGGCAGTCGCGTTTAATAAAACCACCTTATGAATCCGATTCCTCTCTTGTGCAAGCGCGTCTATTGTATAATTAGAACGTGGACCGACGAAATTATTGTCCGGTTTGTGCGAGAGATATTCTCGCGAACGTACCGCGCGAAATAATAGATTACCATCTTCTAGTTACAAATAACATATTTTGATTTGGTTGTATTTGGTGCGGTCGGTACTGGGCGAACGGTGCTCAATTAAGACCCGCAGAAGAGTGCGATTTGTGCGGTACACAACAGCTCTGTGAAACAGACACCGATTAATTTTTCGAGACCTCTATGTGCGGACCACATTCGTGTCGCACTCGACAGCAATCGCTCCCATTTCTCGACTTCATGCGCCGATTTACGATTACTCGTTGTAGACAAGCTTTAGTATTTTACCTGGAACCTTCGGCAAATTCGTGCGAACCGTCATATATTCTGTGCGAACAGTGTAACGATACACGTTTTCCAACACATATCCGAAGGGTTCTTGGTAACCACGGTTTTGAAATAGGACGTCGGCGAGCGGTCCGACGCTGTCAGATTTGTTACCGGAATCTCACTCGCCATCGTACCGTGTTAGATTGTTCAGAGTGCCTCGAGCAATTTTCTTACTTCATTGAGCACCGTAGCCTACATTCTGTAAGTTTCTACGATTTGCACGACCCAACCGTCGTCGTTTGGTCAGGAGACCGCGTATAGGTGTACTTTTCTTAGACTTCTCTCCAGCTCTTTGCAACGAGTGCCTTGCCGCAAGCTATCCCGGGTCTTGTACCTAAAATAGCGGTAGGTCCGCAAGTCAAAGGTCCGAGTACTGAGTTCTTCAAAATTTATTTTTTTTTTCTTAGCCGCAATCGACCGGGACGTAACAAAATTTTATGACAGTAGTGGGATAGATAAACTCGTTTTGTAAAGAAGTCTTTTGCGCAAAAAGTTTTACTTTCAAAGTTTTTTGTAGCAGTGATCGTTTTATTTAAAAATGGATAGCGAAATACGTAGTAAATCGTGTAGTAGCAAGCAAGCCGCGGGAGCTCAGGCTGTAATGACGGAAGAACAAGTACGGGCAGAAATCGCGGTAATGCAAGAAGCGCTTGATAAACAAAGAGCCCGTATGGAGAAAGAGTCGCAAGCTTTTCGCCAAAAGGAAAGTAAAATACAATCGCGAGAAAGGGACCTTTTAAGTAGAAGAAAACTTTAGAAAGAACGAAAGAGTTACTACAGTCGGAACAAAACAAGACCGCGTTCGATAAACCGGAAATAATACAGGTCTATCCAAGAGATCCGCGAGATAACGCTTATGAGGATAGCGCTTACTTGAGACTGCGACATTTGGACGACAACGTTTCGTCACACCACGGTCACCAACCGCACTTTCATCCGCGTTCCACATCACCGGAACAAACCTCGCATATCGTACCGTGAAGCTACCGATGTAGTGTCGTATTTTGACGGGTATAACATTCTTCTGTCGCAGTACATACAAGCTTGGAAACGTGCCAAGAAAATCGTTCCGCCACAATGCGAGTTTAACTTGACAAAATTATTACTTAACTAACTTCGCGGTAGAGCGTATTATGCCGTGTCGAAAGAGGCATGCGACTACGTTACGCAATTAGTTGATTTGCTAAACCAAGCATTCGGGTTGTCAAAAACGATAGATCAGTATTGCGGCGAACGTTGCTCGCTTTTCATGAAATTTAAAGAACACAATCTTGATTATATAAGCCGCGTGAAAGAATTGCGTTCCTCACTTCTTGACTGTGAATGACGCCAAGTCGGCAACTTAAATGTAAAATTTACGTTAGAAACTGACTGGATGACGACAAGATCTTTCTATGACGGTTTGCCGTTGGAGTATCGATTACAACTTCGAATCGATAATCAGACTTCGCCGCACGAAGCGTTCGCCGAAGCGTTAAAAATATTCCGACGACAAGAACTCGACAAACAACGGTATGGAAACCAGAGCTTGAACGATAACCGTGTAGATAAACGTGTGAATCACATAGATCGTCTATTCGCACATTCCACTCCTCAGCGTCCGTCAAACGATTATCGTCACTCGACCTTAACTTATAACATATAACCGCCGCTATCTACCACCGCCGCTACGCGCAGATAACCGTCATCAACAAATCTCTTATCGCTCACCGAACGATAATCGCAGGCCCCGCAAAGAAACACCACTCGACAGACGAGTCGACAGTAAATTTGATACGCCGCGTAGAAACGACGCCAGGCCCTCATTTTCACGAGACACTCGAGATCGACGATACGAGAAACCTTCGGGAAGTCAAAACAAAAACACAGATAAGTGGTGCCGTTACTGTCAAAATGCGGGACATGTAATCGATGAGTGTAGGAAACGTCTGTGTAATAACTTTCGCAAAGCGCAGAGAAACGAGACCGGCTCCACGAGACGTCCGGACCAGGATCAAGAATTCCTTTGTCCACAACACGCGTCCGGTACATGCGATAGAATTTTAAGCTGTTGAACAGCCAGAATCCACGTCCTAAATCCTACAGATTTTTGTCACGCGCCTACCATATCAATATCAGCCATCGGCCTCTTACAAGAAACAAATTTCATGGTCGACACGGGTGCGTCACCGAATCTTATAAAACACAGAAGCATTCACCCCGAGACCCCTGTTTCTTCAAACGACATTCTCAGCCTTCGCGGCATTACCAGCGAAAAGATCAAAACTTTTGGGTCAGTAGACGTAGAATTCATGGCATATCCAATCCACCTACGTGTGGTTCCTAATAACTTTCCCATTATACAAGAAGGGATTTTAGGATCCGAATTTCTGCAAGAAACGTCAACTATCGATTTCGATCAACGAGCAATTCAATGGCAAGGAATGACTCTTTTTTTTGCAACACGCAAAACCGTTGTGATCCTCGCCAAAACACGGTCGACCTTTTGTGTAAAAGTCAAAAACCCGCAAGTTTCTATAGGTTATATACCGCGACTAAATGTTTGCGAAAACGTGTACGTGGGTGAAGCAATAGTAAGTAACCGAAACGGAAAAGCATACGTTCTGGCAATTAACGCGAGTGATAAGGATCGCGAGATAGTCGTACCCACGATAGAAATTCAAGAAGTCGACAAGATTTTAAACGCTTCATTGCCTGACGACTTAGGCCGTCAATGCAGCCACAATGTCTTAAAACTTCGCCACAACCTAGGTTGTCGCAATTTATCGAAGTTTAGTTCTAAATCCAGCGTCGACTTAGGTCGACGATTTGGTCTTGATTCCAAATCCACAGGCGATCTAGATCGCCAAGAGCAGAAAGAGGTCGCATTTTCGAAATTTACAAAAAGTTCATGCCATAAAAAGGCATCAGAATCGATCGTAGAATCCTCGATCCGCGCATTCACGACATGTAAAGCCGAAGTCGTTAACGAGAGAGTTCAGGTCATCCGGGAACTCCTTCATTTAGAACACTTAAACAGTGAAAAGTTCGAACACGTTGCCGATTTAATCGATAAATGCAGCGACTTGTTCCGACTACCGGATGATAAATTAGGATGTACAAGCGTATTATCACATAGAATAGTTACTACGGATAATAACTCCATACACACTAAAAAGTATCGCTTTCCGCCAATCCAAGGGAAGGAGATTGACAAACAAGTAAAAGATTTGCTAGATAACAACGTAATTCGTCCCTCGGAATCTCCATACAATTCTTCCCTGTGGATTGTGCCTAAAAAACCAGACTCCAAAGGCAATAAGCGTTGGAGAATGATAATAGATTTTCGCACACTCAATAAAAAAACCATAGGCGATGCATATCCGTTACCAAATATTACCAAAATTCTGGACCACCTAGGCAGTGCAAAGTATTTTAGCGTATTCAATCTTGTTTCAGAATTTTATCAAATACCTATGCATGAGTCAGACGCGCAGAAAACGACGTTTTCTACGCCTCACGGGCATTATAAAGTTAATCGCATGCCATTCGGTTTAAAAAACGCCTTTGCCACGTTTTAAAGACTCATGGATCAGGTGTTAACGGACTTTCAAGGCACTGATATGTTTGTCTATCTTGATGATATCTTCCTGTACGCAAGCTCGTTGCGCGAGCACGCCATCAAGTTTGACAATCTCGCCAAACGGTTACGAAAAGCCAATCTGAAGCTCCAATCAGATAAGTGCAAAGTTCTCCGGAAAGAAGTGAATTACCTGGGCCATATAATTAGCGAAAACGGTGTCCAACACTGTCCAAAAAAAATATCGCTCGTAAAGGAATTTTCGCGACCGCGAAATGCAAAACATATAAAGCAATTTCTCGGTTTAGCAGGCTACTACCGCCGCTTTCTTCCAGATTTCTCGAAAACTGCAAAACCTCTGACAAACCTTTTAAAGAAGGATGAGAAATTTATCTGGTCGAAATCACAAGAAAACGCTTTTGTCTCCTTAAGAGATGTGCTTTGGTGCGAGCCGTTGCTACGATATCCTGATTTCACACAACCGTTTGTGCTAACCACGGACGCGTCCGGGTACGCAGTGGGCGGCATTCTCGGTCAAGGTGTCATATGGAAAGATCTACCAAGTGCATATACGTCGCGTCTTGTAAACCAAGCCGAGCAGAACTATTTTACCATAAAAAAAGAACTGCTGGCAATAGTTTACTGCGTAAATCACTTTCGTCCCTACTTATATAGACGTAAATTGAAGCTCGTAACCGACCATAAACTTTTGGTCTGGCTGCGTTCTGTGAAAGACCCGACATTTCGTTTTGTGCGCTGACGCCTAAATCTCGGTGACTACGAATACGAAGTTATTTACAATGCCGGGAAGTCAAACGTAAATGCAAATGCGCTTTTCAGAAACTCTGCCTTTTGTCAGTCCTTAAGCCACACGACACCCCCATTTCCGTTATCTGCCTCTTCAACTTTCGACGCAACGCATTCCCACGACACAAACTTACCTACGGTATATCACGTACGAAACACGTGCGACACCTCTGACTCAGACGAAATGATGTTTGACCCAAGACCCACTCGACAAACAAAAGATAACGAACGGCCAAGTGGCAGCGTTGAAAACACGACGCCGGACTCAGTTATAAACAACGCAGACCCGACGAACGATATGTTGTCTCCCGACATAAACATAACCGAAAGCGAAACGTTAGACGACGCAAACCAGTCCTTTGATGATATCGCCAGCGTCGACACCTCATCCGAGATGTCTGACAATACCACGCAGAGCGAGTTTGAGGACGACGCGCATATTTTTGATTAAATAAACGAACCATACCAATGCCGGTCACAAGACAAGGCTCGTATTCCAGAGATACGCGATAACTGCACCGCGCGTAATGAAAATCTAGTCATATTCACATCACGTAACGGAACACCGTGCGATAAAGGAGCCGTCATGTTTCAGACAAAAAACATACTCTCGCATGTCCAGGGCAACGCACTCGGTCGAGCAAAACTAACTCAAAGCGGTAACCGACGCGTAATATTGCTGATAACACAGCCACACACAAAAAAAAAATTTCTTTGGCCTGGGGATCAGACCATGTTTATTATATGTTTTTGGGGTCGCTGAATCCGAATCCGAGGTCCATTAAACCCCATCGGGTC
>NW_018022288.1:0-13155 GCF_002006095.1 Pseudomyrmex gracilis
CATGAGTTACCTCTTAACCTTGTGTCCTACGGTTTACTTCACTGTACGCACATCTACCTTACACTTCTAGTCTATGGTCAGCACTTAAGGTAGTGTTTCAAAGGAACTTCCTCTCGACCAATCAGATTGTTTTCGTCGTTTTTAAACGGGTTTCCGAAGAAACTTCTGGAAGAGACTTACGGGATGGTATTTGCAAGGTTTCAGAGANTTAGAAAACGCAACAAAACTACCGACCAATCAAAACGCGTTTTACCGAACCGGTTAACCAATGAGACTTCTTTTACCCTTTTCAGTGGTTTAAAACACGAACTTCAAGAAAGGGCTAACTCGGCGTAGTCGCTGCGTGCCTTGTCAACTCGTACGACCAGTTTTTGCACTTCAGCCAATCAGGTTGTTTGTCACCAGGCAATCAGCCAATCAGACGTCTTTACTGATTTTGACTGACTTNCTGGGCGAATTTTAAAGAAAGAGACAGTGGACGTGTCTCGTGGGAGTCGAGAGATTCAAAACTGACAGAANACCGTTTCGACCAATCAGGTGATTTTACGAGTTTTTAACCAACTTTCCGGCTGGACCTTAGGAAAAGAACTACGGGAGATGACTTACAAGGACCCGGCGAGTCGGAATCCACAATAAAACGACTGACCAATCAAATTGCGAGTTACTAGGAAACTGACCAATCAGAGCTTAGGGCGGTGAAAAACGGCTTAACACTACGCGTAGAGAACTGTGAGTTTGTACACACGTAAAAACAGTCACACGGACCTAGCTCACACAAGATTACGCAAAAACGTGTAATTTTAGGAAAGGTGTCGCTACTAGCTCGACACAACTATATAGCAGTTCGTGACTATAATACAACGGTTGTCGCCGTAGTTTAACGTCATTGCGGACGATTAGGAGGGAAAAAATGTTGGGACGTGACACAATACTACAAATTTCTTACCATAATAGTTTAATTCTAAATCTGAACGTCGTGAAATATTCTAAGTCCCGTTTTGTAATAGCAGAAATATTCTAAGTCCCGATTTATAACAGCAGAAATATTCTAAGTCCGTATAGCAAAAATATTTTGGTCTAACCAGAGCAAACTTTACTGACTGAGATTCTGAATCTAAATGACGCTTCTGCCGTTCGCTCCGGCCGTTTTTGTAGTCTACAAGAAGTGGTAATGGTGCACTGTCCAGCAGTCACTGGCTCCTGGTCAACGGTCCCGCGGCCGCCAACGGTCCGCGGTCCCACGCGTGCCTTATCTTGGCGCGTGCTTTATCTCTCCTTCGGGCCGTTTGCCCGGCCGAGCCAGTGACTTTGTCCCTTCACAAGCGAACTTTGCCGTGGGAACACTTCGCGCACGAATATTACAGAATATTTTACAACGTTTTGCCTAAATATTAATTAAAAGGTTAATTGTACATTTAAGACTACTGAACTAAGTTACAAAACGCTAATAATGCTAATTGTTTAGCTATTATACAGGACAATAGATGCGGTTACAATAATAAAGCAGAATAATAATTTTAATTATTTAGGCAGAATTAACGTACTTATGTAAGTAGGTATAGAAACTATTATAATAATGTAAAATTAATTAATAAAGACATAAGGTAATAATAATTAATTCATATAATATAAATAAATAATCATACTAATAGCAGTGGCCATCACCGGGGAGTGCAAAAGTTCCCGAAAAGTTCCAAAATTTGTCAAGATAATTTTTAACAAATACAAACACTTTGTTTATTAACACATGCTGTGTTCAACGACACATAGTCGATATTGTAAATTTAGGATATCTTGAGAACTAAGACAGCTGGGGCGAAACTAATTTTAAAGAGGCCTTTCATCCACTGGTTTGTAAATTACGGCGATGAGTGGAAATAAACAATTTAAATATCTCGCAAACCGTAAGAGTTACCAAAAAACGGGTTTTTAATTCTTCGTTCTATTACTTAGATGCAAAATACCACGTAATTAAAAGGTGATAATTTCAATTATTAAAACAATCGATTGTCAATAACAATAGTTACTTGAATTGAAAACTTTATCATGTCACATGTTTACAAATTAGAAATATCAAAGTATCTGAGAACCGACAGCAGTGTACAACGGTTTAAATATAAGTCCAAGCCGTTATCAACGCTCAAGCGACNATTAATGTGTATTATTAACAAATGGTAAGTATGATCTATCAAGATTTGTAATGTCGTTATGTAGGTTAAGTCCATGGCGTTGGCTTTGTAGGTATAGAGTTTCTGATATCACGCGTTTAACATAAGATCTTTCATTGTCTAAAAGTTTTACATTATAAATAATGGTTGATGTCAATGGTTGACCTCAAATTCAGAGATAAATAATGAAATGAAATAAAATGAAGAGGCGTTACTGAACAAGTTGCTAGTTGTTGTGCAGATGTATTTACTTCCATAATGATACAGACGTTTCGACTTATGGTTTAAGTCATCCTTATTGTGCTGTGTAGAAATATGACATATTCGGATATGAAAAATCTATCATTATACAATAAGAGGTTCTATACCATACTTTACTCGAAAACTCTCAAATCTAAAAAAAACGATGTTAAACTTGTTATCTAGACTGAGTTATAAGGCGGAATGTTTTCGAATTAAAGGTATATTTACAATAAAAGTGAGAACATAGCATGTTTATTATAAACTCGTTGAATCTTATTTAAGTCTATTCAGTAGTGGTGAGAATACTTCGTCTAACATTTCAGTATCTTGCATTTTGTTGAGTCCCTGATTTTGCAATTTAATGTGTACTATTTCAGAAGTTAGTCTCTTGATGTAAGTATATGATAAATAATCAACCTTACCACCTAGTTTCACAGAGACCATGACCAATTTTGACTTCATGAAGAATTTTAAATAACTTAATTTCTATGGCGGCATGATTTAATAAAATTAATACATTAGTCTTACTATCAATTCCTTGTACAATTTTCTGTAATGATTGTACAGTGATGACGTGATGTAGCTCGTGAGTCTACATACCAGGCTTTTATACTTTATGAGTTTATAATAGATTGCGATTAGATATGATTCTTTCTATTATAACTGAAGTCTTATTTTTTGCATTCTTCTTCTGAGCTTATTTTGACTCATCTCTATCCCCAGCCATAGACATTTGCCAATTATGACTACCATTGAGAATTAAAGCATTTAATCCTTACGACATCCCTTTTTTACACACAAGTCTTTTAGTGTCTTCAGGAATTTTAAGTACTTGAACACACCATTCAATTATAAATTAAAATTTCGCAGAAAGAGAAATAAGCCCATTAATTACACTTTTATTAAAACTATATTCTACCTGCCTTCAAGCTATTGAATACTTTGAATCCTTTTTCACTATTTTTGACTCAATTTACGAATCCACATTTTGTGTAACCACGGGATTCCATGGTCTACATGTCATTATTGGAACCCTATTTTTAATGGTATGCTACAATCGACTTAATAGAGGACACACCGTTGAGGAAAAACGTATAATTATGAGCACAATCAAAGAGCAGGCGTTACAACAATTCCAAATAGGATTAAAGAGCGAAATTAGGGTAATAATTCGCTCAAGAAATTATGGGACTCTACAGGAGGCCTTATGGCCTCGGCCAGCTCGGAGGAAAAAATAACGACACCTCATAGCGGGCAAATAAAAAATCAGAATCCGCAAACCAAAGGAAAGTATAATAAAGACACATGTTTTAAATGCAGAAAGCACGGACACTTCGGTCGAGATTGCCGAGTCAGCAAAGTGTCATTACCAAAGGCGGGCGGCAGAATAAATGCCGTTGAAAAATATTGCATTTATTGCAAGAAAACAGGACGTTCCAAAGTAAATTGCTGGGCCCTAAATGATAAAAAAAAATATCAAGGGAAGATAGCGAATGATGCATCGCATAAAAACAAAAGCAAAAAGCAGAATCAAAGTGACAGCAACGACTCATCCGAGAATGACGAGCACTAAGAAAAGGAAAGCTATAACGATAACAGAGCACGTTTTCAGAGAAATTACTGAAGTAAATACGACGCAAGCAGATTTGTACATCGTGAGAATGCCAATTAAAGAGGCAAAGCGTGGAATAGCAGAATTACTATATGACACAGGAGCCTCAGTATCACTCATTAAAAAGAAATGCTTGAAAGGAGAGACTCCTGCGGAAGTAACAAATATAGGGTTAACAGGAGTTACAGGTCATAAAGTTTGCGTGATAGGCAAATTTTTGGCAACTATCCAGTTGAAGAATAAGAAAATCAAGCATCCTTTGTACGTTGTAAGGGATGATTTTCCTATAAATTATGAAGAAATTTTGGGAAGCAATTTCTTAAAAATATATTATGTCACTCACGACTATAAGAAAGGGAAAATTTTTGTAGGACAGGAGGCGCTGATCCTACATCCTCATAGAAACGTAGAAATACCATCGAGATGTGAGGCCATTATAACAGCGATTACAGATACCAATCAGGTAGGATTAATTGAAGCGGAACAAAGACAGCCAGGAGTATTTATCGGCAGTTGTTTAGTACAGCCGAAAAATTATTTGTGCCCCGTAAGCGTAATCAACACAACGGAACGAGCCGTAAAAATGCAGATTCGGCAGGTGAGAATTGAGCCATTAATGGACGTCGATGGAAACTTAGAAATAAACGAGGTAAAAAATGAATTTGGCGGCCTTACGCGCCAGGAAAAAGTAAGAGAAANTTTGCGGGTACAACATTTGAATAAAGAAGAAAGAAAGAAACTTTACGAGTTAAGCAAAAAATATAGCGACATTTTTTACTTAGCCGGTGAACCGCTGTGTAAGACAAACGCGGTAGAGCATCAACTTCCGATCAAAGTTGACACTGCGCCGATTAATGTAAGACCGTACCGACTGCCAGAGTAACATAAGAAAGAAGTTGATAGGCAGATTGAAGAAATGCTAGACAATAATATAATTCGACCTAGCAAAAGTCAGTGGAACGCGCCACTTTTAGTTGTGCCTAAAAAGATGGGCGCGTCAGGTGTTCGAAAATTGCGAATAGTGGTGGATTTCCGACGTCTAAACGACGTAACTATTAGAGATTCGTTCCTTCTACCTAACATAACGAAAATTCTGGACCAGCTGGGAAATGGTAAGTATTTTTCCACGCTGGACTTGGCATCGGGATATCATCAAATACCCATGGCAGAAGCGAACAAGTGCAAGACAGCGTTTTCAACACCGTACGGGCATTATGAGTACACTAGAATGCCCTTCGGTCTAAAGAACGTGCCAGCCACATTTCAGAGAGTGATGAATTTAGTTTTACCTGAACTACAAGGCATAAAGTGCTTTGTATATCTGGACAATATTGTAATACATGGAGCCAGCCTAGAGGAACACAGTAAGCAATTAAGAAATGTGTTTGAGCGACTTCGAGAAAATAATATGAAATTACAGCCGGACAAGTGTGAGTTTTTCCGGAAGGAAGTCACGTGCTTAGGGCACATTATTACCGAGGATGGAATAAAACCAGATCCATCGAAAATAAGTGCAGTAAGAAATTTTCCTGTGCCAACAAAGATAAAAGATATACAGGCTTTTATAGGATTGGCAGGCTATTATCGTAAATTCATTGACCAATTCTCAAGAGTTGCAAAACCTCTGACTCAGCTAACACGAAAAGGAGTCAAGTTCGAGTGGGGCCAAGAACAGCAACAAACATTTGAAATATTAAAAGAAAAATTGAGCAGCGCACCTTTGCTTGCATAACCGGATTTTACAAAGGAGTTTATCGTTACAACCGACGTGTCGGGTTACGCAATCGGAGCTGTCTTGTCGCAAGGCCCGGTAGGACAAGATAAACCTATCGCATATGCAAGTCGAGTATTAAATACTGCCGAACGGAATTATAGCACCACGGAAAAAGAATTGGTGGCAATAGTATAGGCCGTAAAGCATTTCCGACCATATTGATATGGCGTTAAATTCAAAATCGTAACGGATCACAGGGCACTTGTGTGGTTATTTAGTGTCAAGAACCCCTGGTCACGATTAATCTGTTGGCGATTGAAACTCGAGGAATACGAGTATGAAATAATTTATAAAAAGGGGAAAGCCAACACCAACGCAAATGCGTTGAGCCAAAACATCGAGCAACCTGAAGTATGCATATACGGAACAGAGGAAACCGATAAAGGAAAAGAAGCAAGTGAGACACAAGAACTCACGGAAGAAGAAAGGAAGCAGATACTGTATGAGTATCATGACGCGCCGTTAGAAGCGCATCAAGGGGTAGCGCGAACTGTAAAAAGAATACGCCAGAATTATAATTAGCCGCATCTTACAAAAAATGTGGAAGAGTATATCTCGAAGTGTGTATCTTGTCAATGAAATAAGATGACGAAAAAAATTAAGGCACCAATTGTCGTCACCGATACTCCAGCAAAGCCATTTGAAAAATGAGCTTGTTATTGTCGGACCATTAACCATTACAAACAACGGAAGTAAGTACTTATTGACCTTCCAAGATAATTTAACAAAATTCAGTAAGGCAATACCTATCTCTAATCAAGAAGCAGCGACCGTAGCAAGAAAATTTGTTACAAAAATAGTTTGCGAGTATGGCATTCCAAAAACGGTACTAACGGATCGAGGCACAAATTTCGTCAGCGAAATATTTAAAAACGTGTGCAGATTGTTACGAATTAATAAGATTCAGACAACGGCATATCACCCCGAAAATAATGGAGCTTTGGAACGTTCTCATAGGACGTTAGCTGAATATATAAGGCACTACGTAAATGAAGATCAACCAGATTTGGACGAGTGGATTCCGTACGCTATGTTTGCGTAAAATACTACGCCACATTTAATCACAAGGTTTACACCGTTTGAGTTAGTATATGGTAGACAGACGGAATTGCCAACAGTGTTAAGAAAATTTCCGGCGACGCAGTATAATCTAGAAGATTACGCACAGGAATTGAAGGAGCGATTACGCGCCGCAAGTTGCGTAGCGAGGGAAAATCTGCGCGAGGAAAAAGAAAAAGCAAAGCGTCATTACGATAAAAAGACGAAAACGGCATCTTTCAAAATTGGCGATAAGGTCTTGCTGTATGATGAAACATCGAGAAGGGGAAAGTCAAAGAAATTGGAGTCACTATGGGTTGGACCGTACAAAATAGTGGCAAAAGTCTCCGACGGTACGTATACTGTAAAAGCAAGAAGGCGCACACAGACTGTGCATGTTAATAGGCTAAAAGCCTTTATAGAAAAGTAAAAAACAAAGTACTTACCAAACCACTTCACTCCGAGTCAGAGATGGTTACGATGGAGGGGTCGGGCGACAAGGGAGGATCCAGGCTCACCACGTCAGATTCCCGGTCAAAGAAGGCCCGGAACACACCTGGTGGCGGAGTGCGCGGTGACTCTGGGTCTGGAGAGACCGGAGAGTAGTTATCAGGTTCTAAAGTCACCACTTCATTTTCGAAATCAGTAACGGTCACAGTTGGTGACGATGCGGACGGCTTTGGCGGGGCAGAATCATAGTTCTCAACGTTGATGTCCACGATGTCCTGAAGTACGACAATGGTAGCCGCACTTGTGATACTAACGCGCGAATCAGTATCACTGTCACCATCACTTACACTGTCACACGAAATGGCCCAGTCTTCACATCTACACTGAAAACCAAGCCAACATGTTACACAAAGGAATTCAGAGGGTCGACCCGCGCATCCGCATCGACTACATTGAGATGCCATGGTTGTAAATTAACGATTAAGTAGCACAGAAAAGAAAAATTTTTCCGTTGTTCGCAAAAGATAGCGAAAAACTAACTCACTCGGTGGTGAAGTATGAAGTGTCGAAAAATCCGTTCCGAAAGGAAGGAGGGAATAAAGAAATTCGCGGTTTAGCATAAAATTTGACACCAGGAAATAAATTTAGACTCGGATGAAATCGTAGTCGAGTCAGTTTACTCCGCGACTAAGTAAAATATGTACAAGCAACACAGCGTAGAAACACGACGTTGCAGAAAATAATGTTTAAATGTTATTTTACAGTGTGAAAAGTTTACTGGTAACAAGTGATGTGTTTATTGCGTGGGATAAGAACAAAAAACAAGAATTCAAGATTCGAAGGTTTCAGCATAATCCTGGTATATATTTCGAACATCAAACTTAAAAATTCTTAATGTCAACAAAACTTTGGGGATCATCCTAAACCGGTACAACCAAAACTTTTCGAGAATCTTGTCAACAATTGAGGTTTTACTACCGATACGTATCCCGGAGGAAAATATACACTTACAAACTAAAACTTCCTAATTGTTTACCAAAACTGCAGGACGTGATGTTGGTCCATCCAGGAACGCGCACACAAAANCTCAGTGACAATTTGCCTCTCAAACGGAAACCGGAGGTAACCCATGTATGATAGCAAACTATCCTAATTGTTGTGAATTGTGCCCACTTTCCAGTCGGAGAGACCTACTAAATTCTTTCCAAGTGTTTTTATCAACAATTCATTTCATTTATTTTGTAGATACACGGCAACCCTATTCTATACTACAAACCTGAAACTTATCAATTGTTGCTAATATTAGGCTTGAAAGTTCTTATAATGGTTCGCAATTCGCACGCAAAGATCTGGCCACAATTCACAACCTTGTCGCAACTTTATACCTGGTAGGTGTCAATTTTAATTACACCAATTGTGGCAAGTTCTTACGTTTTTGTACACCAACAAACCTACTGAGTTTGCCCCAGTAAATTTGAACAACAACTACGTTTTCTTACTCAAACGTCACTTTAAACAGGTGACCCACTTAACTTGGGTCATCCAAAATAAAACTTCCCCGATTGGGTTTTAACGTAAACAAAAAACAAACTACAAAAGAAGCACTAACGCAAAATAACAGAACAGGGCCTTACACACCCTGCTGCCTCTCTTAAAACAAAATAAAATTAATGTTTTATGGACTGATTGGCATTGAACAGCTCTTTTCGTCCTTGCATCACTCAGCCGGTTGATGCTGACCTGCGCTTTCTTGGGCCTGCCTCGCTCCCAGGTGAGCGCCGACGCTGGAATTCTCTCCGCTTTTTCAAACGTCGCTCGAAGTCCTGTAGTCGAGTTGCCGCCGGGTAGACGGCCGCGTCAAACAATCTGTCCATCTCCGAATCAACTGATTCGTGCAAAAACCGGACGACCTCAACTCCGCTCCTCAAAGTCTCCGGTCGCAAGGTCAGAACAGTACAAGGTTGTGATCGCGCGTTTTGTCGAAACCAAATAACGCACAAACGTAGTGACGCAGGAAGCGTATCGCGTTTTCACGCATATACGGCACGAGTTAATTGTAACCGCAAAATGTGTTTTTTAACGGACAAGTTGTCAGATTGTACAAGTAGCTCTTGTTTGATTGCGAAATGTTCTTCAATGTACCGCCTTTTTCAGTAAACGAATCGATCACGGGACGCCCTCGTTGCACCGTTATCAACATAGGTACGCTAGCGTATTTGTACGATGGTAGTGACACTTCCGCGCGAGTGACGCTTAATAGCTTCACGTCGCACTTTGGCAGAACGTTTCAATGCTTGTTGTTCAAAGCGTTGTACGTTAAAACATTGTCGTCTTGGAACGTTTTGTCGCATCGTGATCAAACGGACCACCGACGTCGATGTCTAAATAATTACCGTAGTTGTCGCAAATTGACGCGCAATTGATTCAATCCAAACAATCGAGACAATCTGCGCGATTGGGGCGTTCTGATAAATTGACGCGATTCGCGCGATTGGTGTAGTCCGCTTGATTGTGATACACCGAGTCAAACGCAAATTTCGCGGTTCTCCCGTTTGCTTCGACGACGCACTTACCAAATCAAGTTCGGAATCCGCGCAATCGCGTTTGTAGTCGTTGTCGAACAACACGTTCTTTTTGCGTTGTTCCCAGTGCCGTTTTGAGATTAACAACACTTTTACCGCATTCTTGCGTTATCGCAGTTGCGTGGATTTGTAGATTCGTTAGATACGCGCGATCCAACGTATCGCGCTTTACACAAAGTTGCTTATTTTTGTCTATTTATTTTTACCGTAGCTCGTAAAAGGTCCAATGTGACGCTCGCTCCGTTTGCTTTAAGCGAACGAAAGATCTACCGTTTGTTTCGAGTTTACAACTGAGCAAGAGATACTCATCGTCGATCGCATTTGCCGACGATTTGAAGTCGTACGTTTGAATGTGCAAATCGTAAACCTTGTCCCTTCGGTGGGAAATGCAAAAAAGGACAATAAATCAACACTGCGTTATATCGAATATACATTTATTTTGGTGCCGTCAATTCATCATTGTTCCGAGTAGTGACATTAGTGACATTAATAATGTTTGATATGGCACAATTGATACTGGCGTTTACTTGCGCTTTCACGTATTACAAGAGATTTGCTTGATTGATGCAATTTGTGTCAACGGCGTCGCATTCCATTGCGGACAGTACTCGTTTGGATATAACATAAACGTTGAACAATAAATTCCATCGGGGTATACTTTACGATCGCGCCGTTCTTTTTCTTTAGACGGCAGTCTGATTTAACGCGCGCGCTATACATTATATCAAAAAACCGATTGTACAAATTGCTGTTGAGCTTTTGTCGCATGGCGTCGTTGTTGTGCAACGGCAACACATTGTATACAAGAACTACTTGCAGAAGCGGAACGTTGTCAATCGGAATTTTGTGTCGCATGGCATTGTTGTAATTACCAATGGCTCTGCCGTTCCGTCCGCCGGATCTTTGACGCTTGGGTCCTGGAAAGCATTTGAAAAAATCGATCAGGTGTCTCGTCAAATCTAGATGTGTTAGAACCATAGATTTTTTCTTGCGCTTGTACTTCTGAGGCGAGAATATCATTATGTCGGACGTAACTTAGCAATCGTCAACGCAAAATGGCACTTGGCGCAGCATATCTACAACTTTTCGCGCGACCTCGACATCGGATGTTTGTTTGCGCGCTCGCTTCGCGAACGACGACGGTTGTTTTGTCGATCATTTATCGATTCCGACCGAACTCGCACGTTAACGCAGACATGACGATAAACCGGAGGGGGTGGAGAACGTTTTGTTGCTCGATGATGCGGTGACGAACGATCGGTCGACGCCTCAAAGAAGGGTTCGTCGATCGATCCATGTTCATAGATTCCGACCTGTCGATCTGATCCGAATAAAACCAATCACCGCAAGCTTCCCGCAGTGAACTTAAGTATTGTATCGCCAAATATATCTCATTTGTGACGAAACTATTGTCGCCGTTGCAACCCATATGGTCGTTTGTTGACGCGACGGTACCAAAATATTCGTTCGTCGGACTAAGATGATCGTTCGACGAACTAAGACGTTCGTTCGACGGATTAAAATGTTAGTTCCACGGATCAAAACGTTTGTTAAATGGTAGCTGAACGCAGCGTTTTTGTTCGATGCGGTGAACAACAATCGCAACACCGACGCTCGTCTGGTGATTAACGCGAGGTCGGTCTTACGTGATTGATGTGCGCGCAAACAAACAATTACAGATACGTGTTTACGTAATTGTTTGTTTGCGCGCGCGACGCATGGTTTATCATTTTGCGCAGTTTTATCACGGGATTGCCGTTTACCACACGGCGTCCGGCAAACATGCGTTGAAACGCGTGAAAGTTCAGTCCTTTGGTTTCGACGTACCGGTTGTTAACGAGTACACGCTAGTAAATGTTGCGCGCTTTGACGTCACATTGAACGGAATGCTCAATGACTTGTTATCGCACCACAAAACAAACGTGTGCAAACGAGTCGCCAACGACAGCGATGCGGTTGCGTCAATTAAGTGTAGGTTACATTGTTCCATTTAAGACGTTTTATGCACGAATATAGCGCACGTTTCATGTCAAAACAATTGTTTTCATTGCGTTTGACCAAGGCTCGCCATGTTCGACAGTTTTTTGCCGCTGTGAGCCAACATTAGCATCCCGTACGCGAACAATTTGTCGTCGTTGTCGTTGCGTCGTTTGGTCGGTGCGCGCGTCTATTCCGTTGTTTCGCGTTACAACGTTGTCGCACTATTGGAGAATCGCCGTGTACGCTCGAGTGCTTAAAACGTATATTTGCAGTTGCACTTGCTAAACCTTGCGGTTCTGCGCAACCGTTTGGTGTGTCTGGTAATGTTTGTTCATAAGAACGCTGAGCGTTTGCTGCATCGTTGTCTTGACATCGTAGAGCGTAACGCAATGTTTTGATCGCTACCGAACCATCAACGTCTCATGCAAACTTTGAATTGTTCGCTACAAGCGCCAAAATTATTTGCATATACAAAAAGGAATAGCCGTATTTCACCACCTGGTCGACGAGATGTTGAACGCAGATCTCGATTTAAAACGCATTTTCGTATTTGTTCTCTATTGTTACGTCCCGGTCGGTCGCGGCTAAAAAAAAAATAAAAGAACTTTAGTTCTCGGACCATTGACTGGGAATTACCGCTGTTTTGGGTAAAAACCCGGGATCGCCCGCGACAAGGGAGTCGTTCACGAAAACGTGGGAAAAAAGATACGACGGGACCGGTTTTAGACGCGGTCTCCGGAGAAAATAAACACTGTGGGGTCGTCGAGGTTACGCACGCCTTTGTAGTTAACCCTATCTATAACGTAGGTGTGTTGTCCTATGCACTCTACGCACTTTATTATCGATTTATAAGCCACGAGGCTCACGTGACACAACTGGCAGCGGATGTCAGCTCGTCTTCGCCCTACTTCGATTCCGTGGCTTCCGAGGACTTGGCGAATATGTCGCGGGAAATTTGTATCGTTGCACCTCTCACAGAGTGTATACGAGGGCGCGTTTAGATTTGCGGGTGGATCTAGACAAAAGACTCGCGCTGTTCGGCAACGCGTGGACAGGAAAGTTCTCATCGAGTTTACCGGAAGAATATAACCGTAATGTGAATAAGGATATATCATGAATTGTGATATTATTCCGAATCGCTATCGAGAGGCTGTTGCGCGCAAATGTTGCAATTATACGCGGGCAGGATGCGTACTATGTTCGTTCGACACTGATTGCACCGAATGAATCCGATTCTCACCTCCGCGCGTATTACAGGGACGTGATAATCGATTTTGTCTCGCGGTTCTCCTGACGGAATACTATCAG
>NW_018022288.1:14675-20058 GCF_002006095.1 Pseudomyrmex gracilis
AGAATTGGAAGTCGACTGTACTGGACCACGGCTCGGACTACTCAGGACTGAACTCGGCTCCGGAATGAAAGAGAAGGGCCAGCTCGCTAGGAGAGGCAGTGGAAGGGGCTGTTTGCCCGAGAGTGGGATCCGAAGGCGGAATCGTCCGGGTAGAGATGAGGCTTATGCGTGGTTTGAAAGTTAGGCCGCGTTCATGCGTGTGCGGCAGAATGGATCTAAGGGAAAGTTGTCCGGAAGGATCGTTGTGATTGGTTGAGNTGGATCTAACGGAATTACGTACATGTATGACTTGCTAACCTTAACCTATACTATATTACGCACGTACGACGTGCCGCAACGTATAAGATGTGGAATATATATATATGTATGCGCATGCATTAACCTACGAAAAATTATAAGTCGAAAATGTGGCGCGGACGTAACACTATCAATCCAAAGTCGAATACGGTGCAAAACAGGGCGTGTTAGGTTTTCTCGTGCTTGGATTGCTCTCGTCGCGATTGATAGATTGAGATCAATGTTCCTGCGTTGTACGTTTTGTCGGTTACAACGTCACGCGCCGCGTCGTACGTTTTGCTATTTTGAACGCCACGCGTCGCGTTGTATCGCGATTCGACAATGCTTTTTGTAAATGTTAACGCCGCGCGTTAAACGGTATGATTCAACGTAGGGTACGTTGTCGCACGTTTTGTCGATTCTGGGCAAATCGTTGTGCGAGTCATCGGTGGGAGTACCGCGCGCATCGTCGAGCGTTCAAGCGATCTGTCGGTTCTGTGCAAATCGTTGAATTGGGAACAGTAGCGAACAAAACTGAACTAAACGCGCTTTTTGAAGCAAAATTGTTTACATCAAGTGTGCAATGTTGTGCAAAGTGTCCGTTATTTACTTATTCTCCCACCATTGTTTGAAGCAAAGGCGACACTTGTTTTTTTAACAACGAATTTTGTGATACGCGCTACTGATACATCGCAGGAACATTGCGCGAAAAGTGGACAACGATGGACAAGTACGAACCAGAAGTTTGCACGTACCATTGCGTTTTGTTTCGTTTGAACAAATACGTCGTCTAGTTGTTCAAGCACCGTCGCGGAAATTTACTGCGCAAAGCAAACAGTTCATCCAACGCGGCCATGTGAAATTCGTTGCACAGCACAGACACGTTTATTGTCACGGGAATCTTCACCTTTGCGTATTCAATCGGTTGAATGACTATGGATGCTCCGTCAACTACTAAATTGTCTGTGATCAAATTGTACATTTGCGCAACCGTTTGTCGAGTAAACGTTTCGTGCACATGTCCAAACCGTACACGCTTTGAAAATTGGTGGAGCGATTTTGTTCGCGACGATTTCAATTCCTCGCTTATCGCCGTTACCATCAAACTCGATGTCCACCAGAACGAACGTTTTTGCTAAGAGTCTGTCGTCGTTTTCGCTAAGTGTCAATTGCAACCGTCGTTACCTCGCGTATCAAATTCGTTCTAAAACGACAAAAGTACGTTCGGAATGCGAAATGCTCGTATTCTTTTTTCTGCGGACACGCGGTTGCGCAACGAACGTATTGGTAAATTCTGTTCGGGTGATTTTGATCTACCCAAGCGACACTAGCGATCGTTTGCGGTCGCTGCAAAGGCGCGACAAGCTTCGCGAGTAGGCGCTTTTCACAGTAGCAATAGTTTGATGTATTTCCACAAATGCACGTTGTGTTACGTTCTGGTCGGTCGCGGCTACTAGAAATAAAAAGGGAAATTTGTTCTCGGATCATTTACTGAGAGTTACCGCTAATTTTGTGTAGAAACCCAAAATCGCTCGCGGCAAGGTAATCACTCACAAAGAAATAGAAGGAACTTAACATAATAACGGTGTTATACGTGATTTCCAGAGAAAATGAACACTGTATAGTCGTTACGATTGCGTGTTCCGATCAAGGTGAGTTGAACGACAATGTAGGTGTGTTTTTTATCGCTCTTATCTCTATCGTATCTCTACATGTAAACATATGTTTATTACAATGTTTTCCACAAAGATCGATTGATCGTAATGCTATACGAATCAATTGTACGGATTGACATTAGCAACGTACAATCTGAGTAGTTGCGCGCATCGAAACAATTAACGGTGCGAGCAGCAGCGGGCGATTATTGACAGCGTCGTGCAGTAAATATTTGAAGCAAACTAGACGCGTGACGTTAACGGAACTGTGCGACCGAAGACTTCGGGAAGCGGAGTTGAAGTCGTCCAACTTTTAATTGAATCGGTTGATTCTGAGTTGGACCGGCAGTTTGACGACTCGATAACAGCAATCTTTGTAGCACGACACGTGCGTGATTGCAGTGATGTGCGATTTCTAGCTTTGCCGACGTTGTGCAAAATCTAGTGCAACAGCTATTCAAGAGCGCTAAAACATATGCTTATGAGATTTCTTGCGCTGACGACTCGCAACCGTCGGCTTTGAAATACAAAAAGCATATCTGTAAAGACCGCTGTGGTGCGACGCGGCCACCGATTCGTCAGCCACTTTTTTTGTTCGCAGCAAAACCGACTTTCGCGCTCTGTGGCATCCCGTAACGTATCCAACAATGCCATTGCGCGGTACGTGCGACTTGTTGGTAGTTCGAGTGTCAATGCCCGTATATTGCGACGAATTTGGCGATATAGATATGTACGCGTGCAACAAATGTTACACTAAGTGCCGAACAAACGTATGCTTCACGGCCATGCAGACGTCGCTTTGTTGCGATGGGCGACACTTTGTGGAAATTGGCAACGACAACGTTGTTGTGGTGCAAACTGTGCTACCGCAAATCTTTGATCAAAGTTGTAATTATTTCCAATTCGCACGGTCGTCTCTTACGGTCATTGGAACGAAAACATTGAGGAAGTCGACCATTCACGGATTACTGCAACCAATAGGTCAACGAAAACAAGGCTTACGCCGCGTCGCAACTTTCGACGATGTGACGATGTGACGTTGCGAAAGTGAAAGCACGTGATAAACTTGTGAATATCCGTCGCAATTGTTGCTCTTGTGCTGTTTTGAAATTACGTTACGATATTACACGATAAACGATCCCACCAACTCGATCATAGTTGGAACAGCCGTTAAAACATACAAATACTTGTCGCTGTCAATGTTACAGGACTGATACATTTTGCGCAATCGCGAAAATGCGATAAAGTGTTTGCGTCAACACGGTAGATTTGCGCGTTATCAGCGTTATCCGGCGCAATTGAAATTGCTGCGGATCGCATATGTCGCATTTAACGGCAACGAGAAATCTAATAACGACGGTCTGTGACATGTGTGTGTGTGTGTCGACGATTGGCACTTCGTCGTCTTGGCGCAAGGTGGTTTTGGCCAGATACACAAGTGACGCGACACGATTACGTGCTCCTAGAGCGGCAAAACTTTTACGAGATATATAAAAAGTACGCACCTTTGGATCACTCACGCGACCTGGTCGTACAATTGGTGTATGTCGACATTGTGTGTTTGCGATTTGCGACGACACGGTTGCAATGTCGCCAACAAGTTTGAATGTATGTCTTGTTAAAACAAGCGCTCTGTCGATCCAAGGGTACGTCGGAATACACGTTTGATACTTATGTAAGACATCGAAAACTTTGTTTTGTTCGCGAAACTGTGGATGCAAGAAAGCGCGTTGTCCGATGCGTTCGATGATTGCTCAAACGTTGCGGCGGTAAAAGTTAAACGCGCTACCACAACAACCAAACGCATTACCGAAAGATACGACAACGGCAGCGGTCGCGACGCGTTGCGTTTGATACGTTCGACAAACGCATTGCACGACATCACCGATTGGATACCGTGTGTAACCGTTCAACTTGTATTAAATCCGTTTTGCGCTCCGGCCACAAACTGTCACTTCAAACATACACTGTTACCAAACAAAACTCGCGGTGCTTTCCGGGTGCAATAGAACGCGTTTGATGGCGCTGTTTGTGCGCGATTATTGCATCTTTAACGGCTCCTACCGTGTGGTTAACGGACAACACCGTGACTGTAAACGGTGCACAATTTTAGAGGCGTTGTTTGATCAGAGCGACGCATAGAACGGTCATTTTGACAATTTGGCTTGGTTATCGATAAACGTGAAACGTTCCGCAAATAATATAAAGAAGCTCGGCCGTCGTGTGGTAGGACTGCAATTAGAAACAATCGCGTAACTAGAAAACGCGCCTATGATATTCGATCAATGCCGCAATGGGTATATACGGATTTAACAATGGATCTCAGAATCAAACTTTTAACGAAAGTGTTCAAACTTGCACCACCTGAAATTTCGAACAATTAGTAGACGGAAATATACGATTCTACGAAACATCTTTTGTACATTGCTTGTTTGGACGTTACGCCGCTTGTGGTGAGAGCTGCAAGAGTGTGCTTGACTGAAGAGGACTTTATGTGCGCTCTGTTGCACCTAATAAACTTCAGCAACAAAATTCGCTATCTCCAAAGGTACAAGCAGTTGGATCTGTGCTTCACGGTGGACAGCAGATTACACTGTCACATCCGTGGACTTAGATGTTTAAGTACTTATTATATCGAGTTTTCTTTTTCTTTTCTTATTCAGTTTACTTTTTATTACAATAGTCGGTAAATTACCAGCCTTGAATGTACCGTTGTCGGTAATATACCATAGTCGGTAATATACCATGATCGGTAATGTACCATGGTCGATAAAATACCATGGTCGGTAATGTACCATGGTCGGTAAAGTACCGTTGTCAGTAAAGTACCATGGTCGGTAATGTACCATGGTCAGTAAAGTACCATGGTCGGTAACATACCATGGTCGGTAATGTACCATGGTCGGTAATATATCATGGTTGGTAATATACCGTTGTCATAGCAAAGTATTGTTATTAAAAAAGGTTGTAATAGCGCATTAATTAAGGAATCAATACCGATTATTATGTATGTATTATTGTTATATATAATTCATTATACCAATGTTTGCGCATAGAAAACATTACGGCAGATTTATAGCGATGTANGTATATTAGCTAGTTATAATATTCTACTAATAATTCTTTTTATATTAATATTTTTTAGTAATAATTCGTTAGTAGTTTCTTTTAATTCTCTTACTGTTCTTGAATGCTCTTTTCTCACGACAAAACTTGCGCGTAAGGACCACGGGCGCTGGCCTGAGCGAGCGAACAGAGATAAGGCACGCGCGGAGATAAGGCACGCGTCGCGACCGCGGGAACCGAGCAAGCGCAGGACTGTTGACCGCGTGGGACCGTTGAACGACGGACCCGTGGGACAGTGCTGCATCAGCACCTTTTGTAGGGTATATAAGCGGCCGGAGCGACCGGCACAGGCAGAATCATTCGAGCATTCAGAGTAGAGTCATTTG
>NW_018022288.1:20593-24645 GCF_002006095.1 Pseudomyrmex gracilis
CAGAGAAGACGTCGTATGCGTCGAGGAGGCAGAAATTACCACCTGAGAAGTTTATTAAGGAATTACTCACGCAACGGACAGTTTGACCCGTCAACATTGGAAACAACTAACAGACGTCCGACAAATACAGCAGAACATTCGGTTGGGTTCGCTCCGTGCATTATTACCAGTAGAGAATTGCTTAGAAATCATCGCGTCATTATTAGACCCGGGTGGAAACTCATAAAAATCACTAAGCCAAAAGTGGTGTATCCGGCAACGATTCCGCCCTCAGACCCGCGATTTAAGGTTTATATAGAGAAAAGACGAGAGGCGTTGTATTAAAAAAAAAGGGAATTAATAATAAATAACTTTCCTATTCTTTAAAAATATTTGAGTTAGTAATTTCGCCGGTAACATACCCCGTAATAAGCCAGTGGTCGGTAATAAAAAAGACTGTTGGTAAGGGTCGGTACACAAACGGCAGCCGGTAACTGTCGGTAACCACACGGCAGTCGATAACTGTCGGTAACCACACGGCAGTCGATAACTGTCGGTAACCACACGGCAGTCGATAACTGTCGATAACCACAGTCAGGAATCAACCACCAGTCGATAACAGTTAGTCCAGTCATCAATTCCCGATCAAAATCCTCATTTTCCGCCCCGGTAAAGCCAGGACGGCTGACCATAAAAGAACGTACGTTCGACAAGAGTAAACGGTTGCGTCGAACCGTGACCTTGAACACTCGGACGTAACAACACTGGGCAAAGCGACAAACGCAGAGGCATTCGTCGTATGTTGGAATATCGTTCGATCGTCGGGCGAATGAACACGATCACGTTCGACGCGTCTGCAAACGAATCGAATGGCGATTGCGGTAGTTGCTCGCGCATCGAAACACCGTTTCCGTTGCGCATCAGCGAACTACAGCTGATCATATGTCGCATGGTGACCGACGACTACAATTTGCTCTCGTTGCGCTGGTCTACCTAGATAAAAGCGATTCGATAGCTCACGTCCGCGGGCAATGTCGACAAGAAGTGTTCGCGAGTATTGATGTCGCGCGACAACGACGTCTTTATGTACTCGTTGGGGCTCGTTTGCAGATCGCCGTCGAACATTCTGATTATCACAAACCGTTGAACAAATTGCTTTAATGTTGAAATTACTTGTTTGATTGTTACAATTCGATCTGTTGGATACTCGTTTTCTGGATTACGGCTTGGTTTGGCCACTACCACGTGCACAAAATAATTACTAGAACGCTGGATACGTTTTTCGACAATCTGATACGCGTGTACGAGCGTATCATCACATGTTCGAACATTGGACCGACAATCTGTTGCGCGAAAACAAAAAAACGAGGTACATGTGCGATATCAAACGCGGTGATGTGATGGCAAGTTTTAACTCTTAACGAAGTAACTAATCGCATAAACGCGCACCATGTCATCGCAAATTTGGGCGAACACCACGGCTATAATGAACAAATTGATGTCGTTCATCGGCACAAGTTACAATTGGCGTAACAACGCACTGAACACAGTACGCACGACCGGTTCTTTTCTGTATACCGTTGACATGTAGCGAGACGCTCGAATTTAGGTAAAGCGTCTAATTCGGGTGAAGTTTGTTGTACTTCATGAAACTGTCTTTGAAATTTACCTCAAACAAAACGTTCAATTTGCTACCCACGTGCTGAGTGAACGTCGGTATGTCTACGCCAAAAATAAACAAACGTGTCTTCGTAAAGTTGCATTTGTTTGCCATTATCAAACTCGCATCTCACGCTATCGCTATACCTATGCAATCGTGGTTGCATTGTCAGCAAACGTTCTACGGATGCGACGCGTTGATCACAGACGACTCTCGCACCATTGTCAAATTGTCTACTCGCGAATTGAAAGATGTATACCAAGCAGTTGAATTCGCGTGTTCGATAGCAAATAAAACAAAACATCAGTTTTTGCGTTGTGCCATCAATGCTTTACCTATTCGTTTGAGCGCGGTGACTCGTAAAAGCAATTGTGCACCGTATGATCCGGTGCAACGGTCGGTTTCGGTTTGAGTAGTTTGATTGTCGTTTGCGTCGCGGTGACGTTGATTTGCCTGGCACACCACCGCGGTCGCGTTTGCGTGCGACTGACTAGACCTGAAAACTGGAGTGCGACAGTTGGCGCGCGCTATACATTTGTTGCTAACGGTGACGCCAACGACCATTTTTTTGACGTAAACACAACGAGATATATTGTGAACAAACAAAACAACACGGCTGTCGCGAATTCGTTCTTCTGAAAAAATAATACCGCGGCGAATAATAAGCAAACAGCATTTGCTTTTTGAAACAAAAAATTATGGAGGAACGTATAAAGTCCGGCGTGTTAGTCGCGGTACAAACGTTTCGCGGATATCCGACTGCGCGATAACAGTCGCGAGCTTGATCACCGGTATTCTCTTGTTTCTCGTCTTTTGCTCAATTGTACGACCGTTCCGACGCACAGCTTGTGATTTCTGTGTGGTGTTGAAACGTCGTCGAACCGAATATACGTTGCGAAACAATAGACGGTTTGGACATTCTCGATGTTTATTCGAGCTGTTTGATTCGGTATTAAAGCACATCAAGTTGAATTCGGTTCTCGATCAGCCCACAATAACGACGGTTTGATCAACGAGCTCAACAAATCGATTCAGCGATACCGCAAGTCCACCGCGTGGTGCAACAGGGCGGTTTGCTGTTTCAAGTAGTTGATGTCTCAACGGCGCAAGTGGCAAGTAAACCGGCGCAATCCAACGTTTCGGCTCGGCGATCATGGTCAAATAATGGACGGATTCGGTCGCCGTATTGTACGACGCACACAACTTTGATCAATCGTACTTGTGCGACGATCGCAACGCAATTCGATATGCTTAGTTTGTCCAACAATCGCTGCGCAACCAATACTCGTACCTTGCAAGACAACATTACCGTCGTTAATGCTCGCGTTGTCGAACTCATACACGATTTGGAACGTTCGAGCAAAACCGGTTCAACCATTGAATTTGACAACAAACGCGGGCGTTCACGATGCCGAGTAACGGTAACCACCGAAGACAACGTGTTTATCATGACAATTTGCTGCGATTTGTACGCGAGTTAAATCAACGCACGTTGGATTACATGTATCGTACGATGTCCGAATTAACGAGTCGATTCCGCTTGCACACGTGTTTCACGGTGCTTCAACGAAATAATTTTGCGTATATTGTTTGCATGCGCGCGAGCTAGTGGTTTCATTGCAACCTGTCGCGTCGCATGCATTTCCAATCGCGTCGATCAAGAGGTGCGAAATTGATCGCTTCGTCGCAAACATGTGGCGCAATAGATCCGGAAGCGCTTTATTTACGACACGAAGCGACAGAATGCGACGTATCTCCAGATAACCAATTAAATTCGGTTACTATTGCAAAGGTGCAAAATTGAGAGGTTGCGGTGTTGCGTCCTAATGCTCAGAGTCACGATACAACAAAACCGTTTAGGCCTGCTGAACGTTTGTTCTCCCTTTCTTACTTTCTCCTTCAAAAACGAGCTAATTAGATTTTACGAGTGCGTGTACGTGTATACGACCGGTAACTGTCAATATCCAAATTGCAATCGATAACTGTCAGTCCAATCATCAATTTCCGACCAAAATTCTCATCTTCCTTCCTAGTACAGCCCAGTCGGCTGACCAAAAAAGAAGAGCGTACGTTCAGCAAGTGTAAACGGTTTTATCGGACCGTAATTTTGCCCACTCAGACGTAACAGTACAGGGTCTTTCAGATTAAACGCTCACGCAACAAACATAAAAAACTCCTATAAAAATTTTTTTTTTGCTCCATCGATGGTAACACTAAATTCCCCAACTCGGGACGAAAATATTCGGCTACTGGTTAAGTCGGTAAAGTTTGTTTATAGTGTCAAAATGTACAATTTAACGGAACGCGTATTTCTTGTGAAAACGTATTACTCGACTAATCATAACCTCGCTCAAACTCTGACCTCTTACGGTAAGAGTTTTAATGTTCATCGTCGAAAATTGCTCAAAAAAAG
>NW_018022289.1:0-8081 GCF_002006095.1 Pseudomyrmex gracilis
ACCAAGGCCATGATTTTCACCAGGAAATACAAACCTGAAGCCATTGAGCCGCTTAGACTCTGGCGAGAAGATATAGAATACGTCCAGTCAGTAAAATATTTGGGAGTCCACCTAGACACCAAACTGAATTGAAAAACACATCTCGATATAAAGAGATCCAAATTCTACGCCTCGTATTGGGCGTGTAGAAGAGCAATGGGAAAATCCTGAGGTATTAAACTAAATACTGCCCTATGGATATACAAAGCGATACTTGTACCGAGGTCAACGTATGCTGCTGTTGTTTGGTGGCCCAGAGTGGAAAAGATGGAGTCAAAGAACCTACTAAAAAGCCTACAAGGTAATTACTTGAGGGTTGCGGTAGGGACTATGAGAACGACACCAACAGAATCGCTGGAAGTGGCACTCTGCATTCCACCTCTAAGATTGACCATCATCAGCGNTGCCAAACTCACAGCATATAGACTAAGGTGTCAGGGGGAGTGGAGAGATTTCGGTGTAGGTCATACTAGGCTCGAGTTTCTTCACAAACCTCCCTTTACCTTAAAGCAAGATAGAATATCCAGAATACGCTAAGTGGACAAGGCGTTCTCCATAAACTTGACCACCAGGGCGGACTGGAAAAATAAAAATCTTCAGATCCAGCCGGGCACTCATGCATGGTTTACTGATGGATCTGGAGCAAACGGCTGCTATGGAGCAGGCATCTACTGTCCAGGATCAAATTACAGAGAGTTTTTCTCTCTGGGTAAATTGGCCACGGTCTTTCAAGCGGAAGTCCTGGCCATTCTGGAATGTGCAAGACTCCTACTCTCAAGAGAGACAAAAACTATGAGGATCAATATCTATACGGATAGCGAAGCAGCCATAGGAGCTCTTGCCAAGACCACCATTGAATCTTTAGTGGTTTGGGACTGTATGCAAGCTCTAAACAGATTGGGCGAGCAAAACAACATCACGCTTGTCTGGGTATCTGGCCACCAAGGTATCCAAGGAAATGAAGTGGCTGATAGTCTGGCAAAACTGGGAACCTTGGAGGAACCAGTCTGCCAGAAAGTTGGAGTTCCCTTTGCGACAGGGAAAAACCATATCAAGGACTGGCTGAAAAGGGAGCACAGGATCTCTTGGGAGATACTGAAAAGCTGCCGCCAAGCTAAGGCCCTGATGACTCAGCCATTGCCAGGTAAGACCAAAGAACTACTGACAATAAGTAAGTACAGACAAAGACTGTGCATAGGTCTCCTCACAGGGCATTGGGCCTTCAAGGCACATTTATTCAACTTAGGCCTAGTTGAGGAGAGTAGTTGTAGATTTTGTAGTGAGGAGGGGGAGGACAGCGTGCACATATTGTGTCGCTGNAGGCCTAGTTGAGGAGAGTAGTTGTAGATTTTGTAGTGAGGAGGGGGAGGACAGCGTGCACATATTGTGTCGCTGCCCGTCTCTGGCACTCAAGAGATTCAGATTTTTGGGCTCCATGTTTGTGGAGCCCGAGGACCTGAAAATAATTAAAACCGGCCAACTGTGTAGCCTGGCAGCAAATGCCGGGTTTTAGCAGCTTGGTCGATTAACAACTAGCGGGAGTCGCAGAGGATCTTAGAGATCTAGGTGACAATAGGGTCTCACAAGCCCCCCGCTCTTCGTCATCTAATCTAATTGTGGAAAATAGTTAAGTTTTTTTTATATAATAAACACAACTTGTTTATTCTATCTCCATCTTCACAGAAGTATCATCTTCAAGATTTTCAAAGCAATCTTCACTATCTGAATCTTCTGATATATTGTCATTGTTTTCATTGTTATTTATAGTATTCAAATCGGTCCAGGTAATTAAAGTTTTCGCTTTGATTGATAATTCCTTTATTATTTTATCTTTTTGTGTAATCTAGTAACACTAATAATAGGATCCGACGAAATAAGAAGATAATACATTATGTCTTCATTTTTGCTTTTACGGGAACAGGTTCTACTATAATAGCGTCTAGCAGCTGTAAATATTTTATTCCCAGATTCTTGAGCCTCTTCTGAAAAATAGCTAATAGGTAGACTTAACTTTCGCATAATATTGCTACCATGTAGTAGTACTTTATGCACAGAGGGAAGTATTTTGTACCACCCATACAAATTACTAAACAATTCCGCAGTTTCTGTGGTATATATTTCAAATTTATCCAATTCTACTGGAAAACCACTTGCCATCACATGTAGAATATTTCCAAACCTTTCTACGAGTGTTTGATTTCAAATACATTGGAAATAATTGCAGGATTCGAAAAAAATCGCCTAGCAGTATTACCATCAGTGGTGGTACCGTATCGGTGTTTTACAACAGCAACTGTTATAAATAATTGCGATTTTAAATCATCTGGAATTTGTTTCTTTCTATTTTGTTGTAAAATTTTAGTATATCCTCTAGCACAACTTTCCTTAAAATCTAAGTTATATGAAATGTGCAATAAACATTCCATAAATCGTATCCAACAATGAAGAGTGGATAAACCAAACTTGTAATGTTCTTTGTTAATTTTTAGCTCTTTTATATATCGTAAATCATTTATATGTTTTGGACTTACTTCACAAATATTACAAGATGTCGTCGATTTCTGGTCCGTCAACACGGTACATACTTTTCCACCAATCATAGTACAATATAAAGTATGAGTAATTTTGAAAGATTTAACGGAGTTTTCTACTGAAGGCTGCAGGTTATTAATTATATGCATGTAGAAATTGTAATCCTCTAAAATGTTGGATGGTGTTTCTTTAGCAAATTTAAATTCAAGTGGTCTGCAAAATCTTACAGATGATGGTCTATTATTTTGCCATAAAACACGATTACTATCGTGACTGTCTGTCAACAATAACGGCATATAACATATTATAAACACTGTACTGTCAGACATAATTTTAGTACTGTCGGTATTGTTATTTGTTGACCACTTTTGCTTAAAATTTTGTTGGTCAGAAGCACCATTCATTCCCCACTTTCCATTAAAAAAAATCAACTCTTCGTAAAATCAACTTTTCAGTGCCTATGTCAAATAAATCTTGGTTTGGTATTGATTTAATGATTTGAGATGTAGTATGGTCTAGCAAAGATTGCATTTCGAGTTTAGCACCATTTCAGTTACAGTTATATTTGGAAGATAACATTTTTTTTAGCAGCCTAAATCTTTGCGTAAAGAAAATAAAGTTTATTTCCAAATAAGCGTTCATTATAAGTTCGAAGCAATTCATATTTCCTTCTTGATAAACCTAGATTTATATACATTGCCAGAATTTTATTTAGAAATATTTCTTTATCTTGTTTATTATTTGGTAGTATATATTCACAATGTTGTTTATTGTTGGATGCAACAGCTGCACGCAACAGTTCTTGGCTATGCTTGCTACAAAATTCATGTAATCGTCTTTTTTTGATTTTGCTGCTACAATGTTCGTATAATTTGCGTGGACGACCACGATTTTCTGCATTAATAGCTACGGATCTGAGATGTATCATTTTAAATGTTATTTTAATTTTGTTTTCCATAAATTGCGTTTTCCATAAATTACTTTTTTGTAAAAATTGTTCGTGTTTGATTCGCATTTGACCAATATTTTGCATATTTAGAAATAAAACTATTTACATGTTTTTTAATTTGAAAAGTTGCGTTTTATTATAGTCATTATCTTTGTTTATATGCTCCAGTATTGTTTCAAGATGAGACTTTCTTTTATTCCTATAATTACTATTCCAAATATACTCACATAAAATTTTGTTTTTAAGTATAATATTTGCCATTGTTTTAACTTTATATGCAACTTGAATTGAGAATTCTTAAAGATAAAAATATATATAAAGGTGAAAAAACAATTTTTAACATAAAATATATATTATACACTATTAAATAATTAAATGTAAGCGATACTGTAAAAATATGAAATTATAATATCACAAAAGAGTAGTATTATAAAAAAAATAATATAGAATATACAATATATATATACTATATATATATAACAGTACATATGTAATATAGATAACAGTATAAATATATATATGTAACACTATCAGTACGTACGAATACGCGCAAAACATGAATTGAACTAAGCCTGCCAAATTGATACTTATAACAAGCATAGCAAATTTTACTTACAAGTTCTAAAGTTCTTTTTGTTCTACCTAGCGGACAAAATATAAATTAAACATATAAATAGCATTGAGCACTGTGAAAAACAGTCCAATAATATATATCGCAAATCAAAACAGTACTTCTTTCTTTTTAGCATTAAATATTGTACATTTGTTAAAAACAATGTGATTTGTTAATAACAATTTGTTAACATGGTATTATGAACACATGCATCAATAAATTTAACTAAAAATTATTTTTTACAATAGATTCACATAAATAGCTTTCCTCGATTCTCGTTATGATATTTTCTTTTAATTCTGTACATGAAAATACTTCTATTATAGTTCATAACTTTCGAATAGGCAAAAATAGGCAAACGGAGTTTCTTGCTTAAGTTAAAGGACACTTTAAGAAAAAGATTTATCCTAAGTTCGTTTAGGCATAATCGGGCAAACTTATTAAATCGTATCGGAAATCTACTTTCTTTATGCAAAAGTAAACTAGTACGCTAATGAGCTATTTAATTTGTAAATAATTGACAAATATATTTCAAAAAATATTTAAAAAGTTTTTGTTGATACAATATATAAAGAACTGTACAAATAAATTGTGTAAAAGAAATGTAAGGTCAGGCAAAAATATTATGAAGCTATGAATGAGAGAGAGCGTTACCAAAACATACTATTAAATATCATTATTAGCTTTTATATTTAATACGTAATATGACATTTTATATATTTTATTTGGTTTTTATAAACTTCAGGACATTATTAAAGCTGGAAAATACTTGATCACATCCATTTCAACAAATGTCAAAAATCGATTTTTATCAATTTTTTTTATCAGTTTTCGCTCACTGTGAGCCGTAGGATAATCTTGATGTTGAATCCCGAGTTAGTGCAGACAACGCATTGCGTGATATGGTACACTTGCTGTACCATAAGTCACCGTCTTTAACTGATAAAGCTTCATAGTTCCTTCTGAGCTCTTTTTTCACAAAATTAGCTGTACTAGTCTGTCCTGTTTGTCAATTAGTATTTGTCTGAACATATGCGCAATGTTTGCTGTGACTACATACTGATGAGTCTTAAACCGTATCAATATCTTGAAAAGATTTTGTTGCAAGTTTGATTCTGGCCAAAGCTTGTTATTGAACTACATTTTTGTTGACGTCTTTGCAGACGCATCAAAAACCACTCGCAGATTTGTGGTTAAATTGTCTGACTGTATAACTGCTTGTTGCGGAATAAAGTAGATAGTAGACTTCTAAAGCTTACAACAATTTTTCTTCAGAAATTTGCGTCATATGACCGCTGCTTTCACAATTTTCGATGAAGATACAGTATGCTTTCCTTAACTGTGGATTGCGTTGAAGTCTTCGCTCAAGTGCTTCAAGTTTTCTTATCGCTTGTTTTTTGAATTCTCCCAGTTTGACGTTTGAACGCGTTGGAAACCTTACTATAAACCGGCCGTCCCCTTCTCGATACGTAGTGTTTGCAAAATGTTTCTCGCAAACCTTTTTTCCGCAGTAAAGTGCCTAATCTCCGGAAGATTCTCTACCTTTCAGAATCGCTCGACTTGTTGCAGTTGATCGTGTGTTACTGCAAGACATGTGGAAGTCTGATTCCTCGAATTGCGTCTTGCACTGTATAGTTCTCTTCCGATGATCCAACCAAACCTAATATTCTGTAATGCTGGGTGTCCGTCGACTCTATTTCTCGGTGATCCAATGAGTATTTTTCAATAAGGACTTGCCCCGATAAGTATATCGATTTTTCCGGGTGTATCGTAAGCCAGATCTGCCAACTGCATATCTTTCTATATACGTAATTTGTTTGCTTCAATTCTTTTTTGTAAAAATGACACCGTAATTGTAGGCAAAACGTGACACTACAATGTCATCGTGAATTTGCTGTGAATAGAGCCTCAATTTTGATTTGTGTTACTTTACTTGCGTCCATCTGCACTTAATTGATACCACTAATTGGCATGCTTCTTCTTGTCTATTTTCAATGTTTAGGTATTCTCAATTTTTGCAATAAATCATGCGTCATTAGATTAGATTGCAATCTAGAAGGTTACAAGAAAGAAAGAATAACTTCTTTGAGAGGAGAGCGACTTACTGGCCTGAAACTCATCGATGCCTCGTTGATAGTTGAATCGAGCCTTTAGGAGGGTGTTTATGGTTGTTTTACGTGATTTTTTGTTTGTGCGTTGGAAGTGCCTTGGATTCTTTTTCTTCTTTCGGCAAGGTTTGAGCGTGTTGGGCACTAAATATTTCTGTCGTAATGATTGTGAAACAAGTAAACGTACAGTCTGTGATTTACTCAGGAAAGTATGTGCTGCTTTATTCACATCGGACTTTCAAAACCTAAAACCTCAACAACGTTACCGGACGTATCCGAGAAAACTGACCAACGACGCCAGCGCCTGCGCTTGCGTCTTTTTCTTCAACTCGCATACGCGCCTCCGCGTCTTTCTTAACAAGGCATCGCGTATACACAGTTTAAAACTATCGAAATCTATAACAAAGATAAATTCGTGAATAATAGCGTGGAAATGAGAGTAAGATTTATCCGCTCGAAAGATTCTTTCTCTCTTGGAACTTACGCCACAGACAAAAGTTCGTATTATAGACGCTACCTTGATTATAAGGAAAGCAAAACTAAGCGCTGGAGTCTTAGTAGCTTACGCAAAATGTTGAGCAAACCCACTGCAAAGTATCCTCTCACGAGAATTGAAGTTAAATCGTTTACGATCCACAGAGAAGCGATAGGAGAAATTAATTGCAACGTCATACTCAACCGCATAATTTGGTCAACTGCCGAAGCGATAACACAGCCACACAAAAACCCACACCAACCCCATAACCCACTTAATCTCATAACCTTATAACCCATTTAAACCCATAACTCAATGTACATCAACTCCAATAACCACGTACGTCAGACAATTAACTTGATATATACGCGTATCTGTCAGGTCCCCAAAAATGCTCTAATTCTATGCACATTCGTTCATGAATATATTTTTCACTTTGTATATCAGTGAAAAATATATCAGTGATAAATCTCTATATTTGGTACGTGATTCTAGAAGATATTTTTTTCAAAAAATTCAAAGCTCAGGTTCTATGCAGAGCGATTATATCTTGCGTGCGTCTGCATCCAGGGCACCTCCACGTGGTGACGGTGGGCAACGGGCTACATGATATACAAAACCCGATTGTGCAACTTCTCCGCGGTGTACATCGGGTGACGCCAATGCAGACGGTACAATGATTTGAAAAAACTAACATTAGGTGACTGAACATAAAAATATAGACTTTTAAAGTGAAGGTGTTTCTAGGACACAACAGTATGTTTCGGGTGCTTGAGACAAAACAAAAATTGTGCGAGAAAAGGTGCAATGACCAGAGTTATGCGGTTATTAAAATAACGTACATATCAAGTTAAATGTGTGACATACGTGGTTATTGGAGTTGATGTACATTGAGTTATGGGGTTATAGGGTTTAAGAGCTTAGGTTTTCAGATTGCAACTTTATTCTTAAAGTTATATGCGTTTAATAGCTTAAATTATAGGTTTTTTGAGGTTATGACAAAATCCTGATGTGATGGGGTTAAATAGACCTCGGATTTGGTAAGAAAATAAATGTAGTCAGACCCCCAAATCAAAAAAATTTTTGTGTGTGGCTGTGTGATCGGTGTCGTCGAAAATAAAGTGTTTAACGGCTGTGACGGGGCATACCGTCACTGTAATTATTTTTATTTTATAAAGTAATATATATGTATATATCCCGATATCTCGAGCGTATTATTATTACCCGTCCGCAAGTAGCCGTTAGGTCGCACCGAAAGTGCTACACCGAGCACACCTCGACCCGTCACATGGGAACACGCCCTAAGTCTAGGGACCGCGAGCGCCGCGACCGCAAACCGTACCGCGCCGGCGCAGAGCCCCACGC
>NW_018022289.1:8628-14604 GCF_002006095.1 Pseudomyrmex gracilis
CGCCGTTCTCACGGCGCACCGACACCGCCGTTCTCACGGCGCACCGAATCCGCCGTTCTCACGGCGTCCCCGGACATCTCTCGCTACTTCGTAGCCGTCCTGACCCGCCGACCGCGTGCACCACGTCGTGCCACGACCCTACGCGCCCGCGTACCGCGTCTCCGACGTCGACCCACGTAACCGCGTGCGCCGTAACCGAATATCCCCTCGATGTATATACTCGCGTCCCTCCTGTCTTAGCAAGTAAGTTTCCGTCCCGTTCCCGCATCGGCCGAGACCGATAAGCGACAGTGCGCCCGCACCAATTCCAGACCGCGAACCGCTAACTTGTAAGGGCTTCAAGCCCCGCGTCGTCGCGGTATTGTAAATATGTTCCCCGTTAGTAAGTAAGATCCTGTTCCGTAGCCGCGTCGGCAGAGACCGACCCGCGACCATACGCGCGCACCAATCACGGGCCGCGAACCGTCATTCACGGGAAGTAAGTTCCCGTACCGTTTCCACGCCAGCCGCTACCGACTAGCGATAGTAAGCCCGCGCCAATCGCAGGCCGCGAAATCGCCGAACCGTACGGGCTCAGAGCCCACGTCACTAAGACACTGTATATAGTTAAACTTAAGAATATATTAGCATTGAGTTACAGCATTAAACCGAACGTGTCGCAATCTCTTCCTTCCCCTCACCCGAATCCTGGTCTGACCGAGCTGTCCGGCAGGCGGAAGGCCGGGCAAGCCGCGCGTAACACGGCGGCTCCGTTACACGGCGATAGTCGATTTAATCCGTTTAACTTTAATAATTTTTCTATAAATTTCCTGTCGCTATTACGTCAATAGAATGCAAGTCCCTACTACGTCGTTGCAGTCTTCTTTTTCAACGGATGCCTCTCTCTATATCAAGGCTTTTCATACTCTTTTCTTGCGGACGGGTATCCATTTTTTGAATAAAGGCAATGTTATAAGCAGAAATGATTAGGATCACGGGTACAAATTCTTCGCTTTTGATCTCACTTCCGATTTATTGGCCAATTCCGTCGAACAGAATCTCGTCAAGCACGGTAATTTGTGAATTGAAACACGGTTTGAAAAAGCTCTTGAAACGACTATTAACTGTTTTGTTTCTGTGGAATTTAAGTGTTTAGGAAATCGAGTCCTTGCGCTAAATTGTAGAGTATACCGGATAAATATATTCTCGCACTGCACATGCGTGAATATCAAGATATTTTTCCCCCACCTTATTTTTTACTACGCCTTTTGTCACAAGCGTTTCGTGGAGAAATTTCAGTTTTATTGTAGACTCAGCTATCTTTGACTTGTCTTCGTCATCGAGTACACGTATAAAGGTGCCGTGATCAGAAACGCAAGGCTTCCGCGGTGTCATGTGTGAATAAATTCCAAAGGAATTGGCGTTTGTCGCGGTAGACCATCCGATTTCTGGAAACTGGATATTGATGCCTTCATTATCGCTCACCAAATTACCGCACAACTCAAATCGATGCAAAAATTAACTTCTACAAATTTATTACGGCATTGAATAGTTTGACGGGGTAATCAATCTCAAATATTTCACAAGGCATCTTCGAGAAGTCACACAATACGCTCCCGTTATCTACACCAGAGGCAAGGAAAAAATGAATTTTTTACAAAGCTTCTATCTAAGAATATATATAATCTGGAAGCCCTGTCTCTGTCGTTTAAATCCATCGCAGAAAGCGACGAAATCATATCACAGTGTTCGTATCAGGGAGTTCGCGCATCTGAACACATTAGTTGCGTTCTACGAAAAGCTTTACGGTTAAAGCGCTAGTTACATTTACACCTACACAACGTTGTAATTGAAAAAAAAAAAGAAAGCGGCTTCGTCAGCGACAAGATCACCATGATACAATCAGCTTCATCTGTCGACATCAAAACGGAAAAAAAGGAGAAGGAGAAAGAAACAACTCATAGAAAGAGATACGTGCAGTGAAGTCAATTGTTCACCGAAAACGTCTTGCCTAAAAAATGTCGCTGTATAAACAGAGGTATAAAAGAGATACACTCAATTAATTCCGTATTCTCGCGACTACTTGTATCACCAAGATGAATACAAAAAACTAGCACATACTTGTATTAAACAGCATATACTTGTATAAAAATAAAAGAATACAAAAAAATATCTCAAACCTTGCAACAATTGCAAATATCTGGACACACGGGAGTTTATCCAGCCGACAAATTGTTCAGGGACACAGTGGACAGCAATCGTCGCTAACAGACGATCGCAATCGACCCGGAAATAACTGGGTTGCCTTTTTCCTCGATGTAAACAGACGCGCCACTTCGACAGTTATGGAATACCACCGTCAGATTGCCGTTTCCTTTCGCGACTTCAAAAAAACTCCGCAACGTACACATGGAAGTAGTGAAACAGAGTCAATTCTAATTCAGGAGCTCCGAGGGGAGCGCGGGGTATGACGTCACAGAAGGAAAGGTGACGTAAATATGATGTCACACAAGAAAGGGAGACGGCGCGAAGCGTGACGTCACAGGGACAAGGATAATAACGTCACGCGGGGAGGGGTAGGACAACACTATGACGTCACGCAAGGGCGTGGCACTGCCGTCACGCAAAAAATGACTTCACGATGACGTCACGCGGCGGACCCTTTTTATGGCGACTTCATACGCGCACCAGAAGCGACTTCACACGCGGTGCAATATGGCGACTGCAAGGTATGTACTTGTTACTGCGGTAGTATGTATGGTATTTTGTAATGTTACGTAACAATATGGCGACTCCGAGATGGTCTTTATATAACATATATAAAAACAGAAACTATTGTACATATTTTTTTCGGCATGTGCCGCGATACCATTATACGCAGTGCGCGTAACAGTTGCAGAGTTGCAATTTTTAGCGGGAACGTGCAACGTTACATTTTTTAATTTTAGCGCGAAATACCAAAGCCGTATTATTTATTGTTTTATATTCCCATTTTATTAAGATTGTGTCTATGTAAATATTTCCATGGAATACATTACAGCACATATACATTGTTGCACATATGTCTTTCGGCATGTGTCGCGGTATGTCACAATATACGCAGGGGCACTGAAGGTTGCAGAGTTGCAAGTTTTTAGCAAGGGTGTGCGTATTTGCATTTTTTTAATTTTTACCGCAAAGTAACATTTTTTAAATGTGCAAGTATATGGTGACTCCAAAAAACATATGTTGTTATATATGAAAAAACAGCAACTATGTATTGTACACATTTTGGTTATTTATTCGTACATGAAAAATTGTGTATTTTTTATGTACGAATACATATTTATTTCGATACGTGCTGCGGTATGTAACATTATACGCACTATGTGCAAAGTTGCAGAGTTGCGGTTTTTAGCGAGACGGAAAGTTGCAGAATTGCAATTGTTTTAGCGAGAAATAACAAAAACGTAGTATTCACTTTTTTAAATTTTATTCATGATGGAAAGTATTATTTACATGTATCATATATAACACCTTTCAAAGCGCATGCCAATAATTCGCAATTTTATAATCGCGCTACTGTCGTACACTCTACTCTGATATANGTAAAATGTTATTTTAATTTTGAGTAACAATAAGACGACTACAAGAAAATAGGTTTACATATGTTTTCAGCATGTGCCGCGGTATGTACCAGGTGTGTAAATATGAAACCGGAATTTACCAATAGATGGCAATAGCAGTCAATGTAGTTGCCGTCAGACAACGCCATTGCGCCATTTCCTTGTTCTGACATCTGGCAAAGATTTTACATTCTCCACAATACAAGTTTCATACAACAGTACAGTTTGTAATAGCGTTGAAAATGTCGAATTTTTTGCCTGGAAATTACGATTTGCTGACAGCATTGATTTTCTGTTACCATTTGAAGAAAACGGCTGCAGAATCGCATCGAATGCTTGTCGAAGCTTACGGTAAGCATGCTCTTGGTAAATCACAGTGCTTTGAGTGGTTTAAAAACTTCAAAAGTGGCAATTTTGACGTGAGAAACGAAGAACGTGGAAAACTACCGAAAAAGTTTGAAGACAGCAAATTGCAAGCATTGTTGAATGAGGATGACGCACAAACTCAACAACTTGCGGATCAATTAAATGTGACACGAGAAGCCGTCTCCATACGTTTGAAAGCCATGGGAAAGATCCAGAAGATAGGAAAATGGGTTCCACATGAACTGAATGAAAGACAGCAGGAAAACCGGAAAACCACTTGCGAAATGCTGCTCGCCAGGTACAGAAGAAAGTCATTTCTCCACCGAATTGTGACTGGCGATGAAAAGTGGATATATTTTGAGAATCCTAAGCGTAAAAGATCATGGGTAACTCCAGGCGAAGCAGCGACATCGACTGCAAGGCCAAATCGCTATGGACGAAAGACAATGCTCTGTGTTTGGTGGGATCAGAAAGGTGTGATTTATTATGAGCTGCTAAAACCTGGCGAAACCGTCAACAAATGATCAATTTGAATCGAGCTTTGTGTGAAAAACGACCGGAATATCAAAACAGGCAACACAAAGTGATTTTGCTTCATGATAATNCACTATGACACACAGCAAAACCGGTCAAGGAAACGATTGAGACGTTTGGTTGAAAAATACTTTCGCATGCGGCTTACTTACCAGACTTGGCTCCGTCCGATTACCACCTGTTTGCATCAATGGGACACGCACTTGCTCAGCAGCGCTTCACTTCTTACGAAGATGTGCGAAAATGGCTAGATGGCCGGTTTAGCTCAAAAGAGCAACAATTTTTTTGGCGTGGTATCCAGAAATTGTCAAACAGGTGGCAAAAATGTATAGCTAGCGATGGGCAATACTTCGAATAAAAAATTCTTTATCATTTTCATGCAATAAACGTGTATTTTCTATAAAAAAATTCCGGTTTCATATTTACGCACCTGGTAACATTATACGCAGTGCGCGTAAAGTTGCAGACTTGCAGTTTTTAGCAAGAACGTGAACAGTTGCAGTGTTTTAATTTTTTAGCGCAAAGTAACAAAGCCTATTTTACTATTCATTTTTTTTATATTTTCATTTTATTAAGATTTTTTCTATGTATAAATTTCCACGGAATAACTTACAGCAACTACGTATTATTACACATATGTTTTTCGGCATGTGCCGCAGTATGTAACAATATACGCGCGTAAAGTTGCTGAGTTTTAGCAAGAGTGTGCAAAGTTTTTTCATGAAAATTATTATTTACATGCATCATATATATATTTCCACGGAATAAATTTACAAATTTTTGTATTTATTTTTTATGTTTTTTGAATGTTGCGCAACACTATGGCGACTCCAAGAAATATATGTTGTTATATATGAAAAAAACAGCAACTATGTATTGATGCACATATGTCTTTCGACATGTGCCGCGGTATGTAACATTATAAGCAGGGATGCGTAAAGTTGCAGAGTTGCAATTTTTAGCAAGAGTGTTGCAAAGTTGCATTTTTTTATTATAGCGCGAAGTAATTGCAATTGTTTTAGCAAGAAACAACGAAGACATAATATTCACTTTTTATATTGTATTTAAAGTTTATTCATGATGGAAAATATTATTTACATGCCTCATATATAACATCATTTAAAGCGCATGCCAATAATTCACAATCTATAATCGCGCTACTGTCGTACACTCCACTTTGACATATCGCTGTTACAGCGTTGCTTACATCAGTGATATTTTGTTCTCGTAAAACGCGAACAAACTGTGCAAACTTTGTATTTACTACACGGGTATGTTTTGCCAACCAATAATACATATTTTCAATACACGAATTTAAAGTTAACGAAAATTTTACAGTGGGTGGTTTCATGTACACTTATCGTTTAATGTAAATTTTACAACTCGTGCGTCGCGAATAATAACGGGTGATACTCTATTGACCACAGTACGATTCGACACCGCTCGATTCGACACAGATTTATTCGACACCAAATTATTCGACACCGTACGA
>NW_018022289.1:16254-19761 GCF_002006095.1 Pseudomyrmex gracilis
ACTAAGTAGTTCCAGCGTTGACCGCTCGATAGCGCCGCTTACCCGCGCTAGAAAAAATCAGTCCGGGAACTTTCCGGACAAACTGTGTATATCAAAGTTACAAAATAAATGCTGGTGTCAGCACAAATTGCTAACGTAGTAGAAAACGATTGCGCAATTGTTACATATGACTCATAAATTCCGCAAACTGTACTTCTGTCGGATATCAGATATCTTCGATTTTATCACATATTCAAAGTTACAGTTTGCAAACGTTGCACTTTTTTTCGTGTATCAAATGTCAGTTCTATTAAACAAAGATGGGTGTATAGTTTAATATGCAAAACTACAACATCAACAAATATGTACAGAAGCGCGTAAAGTTGCAGAGTTGCAGTTTTTAACGAGAACGCAAAGTTTCATAGTTACAATTTTTTAGCGAGAGCGCAAAGTTGTCGAATTGCACTTGTTGTAGCAAAGAATTAACAAAAACGTAGTGTTCACTTTTTTATATTTAAAGTTTATTCATGGTGAAAAATATTATTTACATGCAGTATATGCATCTTTTTAACAACGCATGCCAATAATTTGCAATCTATATGGAAACAATCGCGCACATAGAGCGCAATGTATTGGAACAGTCGACTCGTTTATACTTGCGAGAAGAGTTTGTCGCGTGAAAGCAGCGTTGTGAAGAATGTCTCGAATTATTGGAAGAACATAGTCGGAACAAACGTCCGCGACTGTCCGTAAGAGTCAGACACTCGCTGGTCGCTAGAAATGCCCGACTCGAAGGATTAAAAAACTCACTGCGCCGACAGTTTGCATATATTGGCGCCGGACATGGACTTACATGGTGAGAGATAGACACCGCTTTTGAGAGTAGATTAATGACGGGTGCTATCATCAACAAACATTACGTTGAACCTCGCCATACTCTCGAACACGCGAGAAGCACGGTGTTGGAAAAAGTGCAAAATGCCATCGAGAAAAACAATAGTCTGAAAATCAATACAATGTTCATGGGCAAATTTGTATCGGGAGATAAACGGACCAATAAAAGTATAACTACCAGAAATTCGGCGCTTTTTTTATACAACTAATTTAGACAAGTGGTACGAACGATACATAATCGAATCCACGTTAGCGTCTTTAGATAAATTCTAAGAACGTGATAGCGGATGGGCCTTGTCACGTAGACTGAATTGAACTGTAAACGTGAATAAGTATAATCCATTGCGCGCAGGATGTCATATAAATTTGCCGCCAGAAGTTAAGTTTAAGAGAGCGGTGATTAACGTGCTATCCGAGGACAATGCATGCTTTGCGGTGGTGGCCACTCTTTATCCAGCCGAAAAAAATGTAGAACGCACATCATCGTATCCCCACTATACAACAGTTCTGAATCTACAGGACATTGAGTTTCCAATAAGTATGCAATATCAAAATTTGAACGGCTCAATGACATCTCCGTCAATGTGTACAACATAAAATTGAAGAGAAAAAAGAAGAAGAACGAACTTGTCATCCTTCCAATACGACTCATAGAGCAAAAGAGAGAGAAGCACGTAAACTTACTCTACGTTTCGGATTCACGTGATGTTAATCGTGGACACTTTGCGTGTATAAAGAATTTGTCTCGACTCGTGAGCGCACAAGTATGCAAACACGATGAAAAGAAAGATATTTGCGACAGGTATGCTTTTGCGTTATATATGTATATAGGATGTGTGACAATATAAAAAAAGTAATATATATTTGCAGATGTTTACAGTACTTCCACTTTCTGGACAAGTTGAATGTTCACAATATAAATTGCGGAAAACTAAACAACTGCGCGATTCGATTGCCGATGGAAGAAAATAAGTGGCTCAGTTTTAGCAACCACAGTAGAAAGGAACGCCTTCCATTCGTAGTATACGCTGACCTTGAGAACGTATTACACAAAACTAATGGAGAGCAGTGTTCACAGTTTTGGCTTCCTTACAGCATGCTAAAGCGGCGGAGGGGATGCGCACAACAGTAGCGAGTTCTAATTGCATAAACTTGCTGTTGTTGTGCGCATCCCCTCCACCGCTTTAGCATGCTGTAAGGAAGCCAAAACTGTGAACACTGATGGAGAGACGCAGCAAACATCCTATGCGTATCAACATCACAAGGCGTTTAGCATAGGATATTATGTTCACTGCTCATACAACGACTTTTTCTCTTCTTATCGGTATCGTCGCGGCGAAGATTGCATCACATGGTTCGTCAATGAACTCAAAGAATTGGCTAATCGAGTAAAAACAATTTTATCTACTGATGTGCCCATGGAAACGTTAACGGAAGAACAAAAATCAGTTTATCGTAACACGAGTCACTGTCACGTGTGCGAAAAATCATTCGCAGCAGATGATATAAAAGTTTGCGATCATTATCATATAACCGGTCGATACAGAGGTCCCGCACACTCCAACTGCAACTTAAATTATAAAGATTCACATTGTATCCCAGTAATTGTTCACAATTTATCCGGTTACGATGCGCACTTTATTATTAAAGAGGTTGCAACTGCGTTTGAAGGAAAAGTTACTGTTCTCCCTATTAGCAAGGAGAGATATAAATCCTTTTCCAAGAACGTGGCGCAACCGGAAAAAAACACTCAAAAAAGTTACAATATAAAGTTGCGATTCATTGATTTGTACAAATTTCTCAGTGCTAGTCTCAATAAACTAGCATCAATTCTTCATAAAGACAAGTTGAAAAAAATTGTGTAATCAGAATTCAGAAATTTATCCGTCGAAAACTTTGAATTATTAACGCGTAAAGGGGTCTTTCCATACGAATACGTAAACTGTGTCGACAAATTGCAGGAGCAGCGTTTACCACAGCGCGAGTCATTTTACAGTTCTCTGACCGGTGAAACGATATTCCTTTTTTTTTAAAATACACCCCCTCTTTTAAAAACTAAAACTTTACCGTTCTCGTTTTTTTTCCTTTCTCACCCAGTGTCCTTGCTTTCCTTTGATCCAACCGGAATCTTTTGCTGAGTCCCGTCCTTGACACATGGAATGAGAGATCCCACCGCTGCCACCAAAATTTGTTGGATGTCGAGGAAGGTTGGGTGGTGAAGAAGAAGTTGTTTGCTCGAACTGATTACAATGTTTTTTATTGCTCCTGTTCTTTACAACGTTCCTTACACGGCTATGTCTCACTGCGGTAAACTCTTCGGCTTGCGGAGCCACACAGTGAGCTAGCAGTCCTAACACGGTCTCTCCTCTGCTTCATCAACGCGATCGATTTATAGTAATCGATCGCGCTGATTCAGCAGGCCCACCGGTCCTAGCAACGGCCGTGCTAGTTACCGGTGTCGGTGTCGACACATGCTGCGTTGCACTTCGGACAATGCGGCGATGTGTCGCACCCTGTGGCAACCAGCAGTTCTTCCTAGAACTGCTGCCTTCCTGCAACTTAACTAGGTCATTGAGCAATGATAGTGTCTCATCACATTGCTCAATGGCCTCATCTTACTAAACTTCTTAAATA
>NW_018022289.1:20306-24637 GCF_002006095.1 Pseudomyrmex gracilis
GTTGACGTCACCAACTTACACTTTTCCGACAACTTAATCTCTCCGACTTCGTTTACAATTTCCGTTGCTTCTTTTCGGTTTTCGCACGATATTACCACCGACTCGCTTTTCGGGGTTGAGTACAGCCATACACGCGCTTTTTCTAGCTTTANCCATATCGTGTAATTCGAAATCACAGTTTCTTCTTTACAATTGGAAAACTCCCCTGAATTACTAACATATGCCTGCACCTCGCATGGTGCGTCCGCGTGTACCTTGTACACCGATTCCATATTATCGCAGACATAACTATCTCCAACGTTTTTACATTTTTCTAACTGGCGCAATTTTACAACGGAGTATGTTTGTTTATTTTCATCTATCGCAACTATCTCGAACTTTACTTTTGCGACCTTAAAAACATTATCGTGGTCGTGCACCGGCAAGGGCACTACCCTCAACAAGTCATACTCTACCGGAGCTACTAGTGGAAACTTGACGACGGTATACACAACTGCGTTTTTACAATACACGCTAACGGTGACGTTTTCTTTTATTGTCAACCAATTTTCTAGAGTTACGACAAATGGAAAATGTAATCCGTGGGCAAACCAATTATTCGCGTCCTGGAGGCCTTGTATTATTAACTCGACTGGTACCATTTCCAACTGTGCAAACTTCGCTTGTACGTCCGTGACGTAACCCATGATACTTTCCACGCCAAACACGAGTTCTGTAATCATGCTGCCTAACTTCATAAGATATTTGCTAAGTTCGGCTTGCTGCGCGTAACTGTCTACCTTTTGTGTTATTTTAACCATCGCGTTTTTTAACTTGTTTTCATTTTTCTCTACGACCTCCTTAATGTTTTCTACGTGAGCGATAGTCGCGTTTATCACTTGCAGCTGATTTTTAACCACGTGCTGTAAAACAGCCTGTTTCTTGTTTATTAACTCTACTTGTTCCGAAACTCGCTTCTCGTCTTCGGCATCCATTGTACCAAACAGAATTTTCGCGACGGAACCTACTGCGTTAACCAGCCTCCTTCGACGACGTTTTTGTGTTCCTACTATAGTTTTAACGCGTTTTACTATTTTTTCCACTTTTTGCAATCTTTGTTGTAACTCCGCGGCAAACCCCTCGCACAGTTCTCTGTTCCTGTGCGTTATCGCCGCGTTTTCGCACGCCTTACCTGTATAGTCTAACATACGTTCCGTTCGTTCCGTTCTTGTGTATACCGTTGATACGTCTAACCTTACAACTAGTCTCTACTTTTCGCTAGCGTGGAGCATCGTTCCGTACTTTTCGTAGTACAAGCCGGGATTGTGTTGAAACTTTCGTACGTGGTATCCTTGGTCCCCGGCTTCACTCCACGCGACGCAAAAGGTAAGTACTGTTATTATTTTTACTAACAACATTTTCCTGCAAGCAAAATGTTTTATACACTACGCCTTACATTTTACTTTTATCGCGAACGGTGTCGCCTAACAGGTGGAACCGCGAGCGTCGGTCGTACTCCGAGTTCGTTACTCTGTCACCTAAGCTCTTTTATTATCGCTTATATTAATTCTAGGACTTACATTTGAGACGCCCTGCTGTCTTTTGCACCTCGGACCATGGCTCTTCACGTCAACGAACACCAGTACCGCGTTTGTGACCGACCAGATCACCACAGTGTCATTAGTTTTCTTTTCTTTTGTGACAAGGTTAGTGTAAGTGTTTGGTTTTGGAACTTACAAGTGTGCCTTCCTTTCCAACAAAAGTTCTGTTCCAGTGCTTACCATGTCGCGGTTCATTTATTCCTCGTGCACTGATGATAGTGCGGAGGAGTCTCCGTACGAGCGCTCGGAGGGCAGCTCGGCCCTCTCCAGCTCCGAGGATACCGACTCCTCGGGCCCCGCGACGCCCTGCACCCCTGAAAGTCCGCCGCCATCACCACCGGGCTCCCCGGAGGTGATTTTCTTATGTTCGCGGCCCCCGCCGCCCGCCTCCCCCGACCCGGAGGTCGACCAAGGAGACTCGGATGACGACGTCGTCTGTTTGGGAGCCCCGCCGCCCGTCGTCCACCCCCTCATCGTTTTGTCAGACGATGAGTGAGGCAACCCGGTAAGTTTTTTCTTAATTTTCTACAAAGGCTTTCAGCCTATTTACGTGCACACTCTGCGTGCGCCGTCCTGCTTTGATTGCATACGTCACGTCTGACGTTTTTGCAATTATCACATAAGGTCCTATCCATTTCGATTCCAGCTTCCTGGATCTGCCTCTTCTTAGTGTCCCGTCATAAAGTAGGACTTTTTCTCTTAAGCTAAACGCTGCTTGCTTTGTCTTTTTATTGTAGTAACGCTTCGTTTTTTCCTTTTCTTCTTTGAGCTTTTCCCGCGCTACTCGATTTGTCGCTCGCAATCTTTCTTTTAATTCTTGCGCGTAATTTTCCAAATTAGTCGGTATTCTTGCATAACATTCGTGTTCCTTTGAATGTAGCTTGTGTGACACCTTTTTAATTCTCTTGAGACGTGTTTCTTCCGCCTTTACTGCGCTTTTATTTCTTATTTTATTTTCTACTTTACTTTGTTTTGCCGGTTTCTCCATTTTCACGCGCAGAGTTTTGATTCTTGCTATCTTTTCTGTAGCACTCACTGGACCTTCAGGGCAGAAACATTTTTCTGGCCGCACTGAAAAATGCCCTACAAATTCTTCGGACTGCTTTTCACTTACTTCTACGATTCCTGCTTGAATGTAATTTATCCTAGCTCGCCCTTTCATTTTGCTTCTCGGCTGTAATGCACTTTGATACGGATGCAATGCCATGGACTCTTTCCCTATCACAAGCCTTCCTTTTTTATAATTATGCACTGCATTGTACTTTCCTAAAAAGTCGTTACCCAATATGCCTGGATACTTAACAGGGAAGTCGTATCTTACTACATATACTGTGTGCTTGATTTCTTTATTTCCCAGCTGTATAGTAGCTCTCACCTTGCCGATCACGTTCGCCTTATGCCCCGTTACTCCTGTTAGTTCCAACCGCGTTTTTTCTGCTGGTGTTTTCTCTTTTAAATATTTTTTCTTAACTAGTGTCATTGTAGCCCCAGTGTCATATAACATGTTTACCTGGCCTCTTTTTGGTTCTTTTATTGGCACCACTACCAAGTCTAATTCTGCTTGTACTGCATTTACTTCTATTGTTTGAAGCTCGGCTACTGACACAGATCTTCTTTTTCTTTCATCTTCTTCTTCTTCTTCGTCACTACTAGACGATTTGCTACTGTCACTTCGGCTTTTCTTTTTCTTGTCTTCTGCCGCACATATGGTTTTTGCAGCTCCCTTTTTATTTTTCCTGCCTTTCAGTGACCAGCAATTTTTTTTTATATGCCCTGCCTTTTTGCAATAACTGCACGTTTTGTCCACAGCATTTATTTTGCCACTGCTTGGTTTAGGCAACGCCATTCTAGTTGATCGGCACTCTCTTCCGTAGTGTCCGATCTTTCCGCATTTGAAGCACGCATTTTTCTCACAATTTTTTCCCACTTTTTGCTTTGCTGCAAAATTTCCACTGTGGCTGCTTTGTGGCACCGCCACCTTCTCCTCAGAGCTTGCTGCGTTTATTGCCTCTTGCAACGTTCCATAGTTGCGTGACCTTATTATCAACCTGACGTCACTTCTTAAACTTATTTGGAACTGTTGTAGCGCTTGCCTTTTAATAGTATTTATAATTGTACGTTTCTCTTCCATGGTGTGCCCTTCGCCTTCCACCATAGATTTGTACAATTCCATGGCCGTTTGATTTACTCTTTGGCCGTAAACCTGTGCGCTTTCATTACTCTTTTGTCGCAATGTGTTAAACTCTATTTGTAATTGCGTAGTGCTTCGCTTCGCAGAATACGTAGCTTCTATTTCTGCTTTTAACTGTCCAAAATCGCGAATGTCCTTTATTTCGAAATCAATCAATGCTTGCCCTCTCAGCTTGGTTCGCAATACTGCTTGCAAAAGAGCGGGTTCTTCCGCAGGGTTGACCATTCCCTCTGCGTACTCGCACGCATTTAAAAATTCTCGAACTTGCTCGGATGATTTCCCAGGAAACGTCGGTATTTAGACTTCCATTAAACATCACGGCGCGATTTCTTACATCGTCAGCTGTTCTTCCGTACGTTACGTCTAGCTGTTCGCTCGGACGTCTGTATACGTGTCGCGTCATCGACACACCCGTCCCGTGCCCGTGCGTCTCGCGGTGTTCCGTCTCCCGCCGGTCCATCGCGTCCATTCGCGAACTTATCGCTTCTAATGACCGCACTATTTGTTGTAGCATTGCGTCAGTGGGGTTGTAACCTTGCCCACTTGTTCCCGCGGCCCCG
>NW_018022290.1:0-1151 GCF_002006095.1 Pseudomyrmex gracilis
CGGTTATATATATCCGTCTCCGTCTACTGCTCGAAGTTGGCCGAAGCGCCGAGCGCACACGGACACGGCTGTTTGCCTGTGTGCGCATCCCCTCCACTTGCTGTTGCATGCTGCAAAAGTCTTGAAACTGGTATCTCTGGCCTTGAGTCGTGCCGTTGTTTTTTTGGCGCATTCCGTGCCTATTATCGTTATACCTGCAAACGCGTCAGCGGCCGCGTGAGTCGCTCCTTTGTTACCGTTGTGTGCCGCGGCTTGCCGTCTGTAAATGATACTTTTTACTGAGACATTTTTCCATTGTTACTGTCATCTTAGGCCGTCGTTCACCTACGATGCGGGAAGCGTAGTCGACCAACGTCGCATCCTGCGCGCTGACGACTTGCCGTTATTTTGCTCTTTTTTGAATTGCCGTTTACAAGTGTCGCGTGCCGCCGTGTGCTATCGACCGGCTCTGACTATTCCGACTCGTTGTTAGCGCCCGTGTAAACCGGCAAAACGCCACAATACGTGTTTTTATTGTCTAAATACATTATATTTTGTTACTTTGTTATCTTATTGTTACTGAACTGAGTTTCTTTTTCCTCTGCGTCTAAAGCCGCCTCCCGAACTTCCGCTTCTTTGTTTCAGAATCTGAGCTGCCGAATATTTTTGCGAGAGACTGCTGTCGCGTCTAAGGTAATTGGTGTTGAGATATTATTGCCGTATGTTTGTGCGACGTGATTTCCACGCCTGGCGCCCAGGTATATACGCCAGGTATGTATTTAGTACATTTTGGATATAACCGAGAACGTACCGAAGGTGTGTGTGACGCTCTCGTACACCACATGAGACGAGCGAAAGTACAACAAAAGAAAGTCGCTCACAGTGTATATATTTACATTACTTCTATATCTTACTAATTTATCCTTATTATAATGAATTTTTAAAATACTATATTGCTATTGTACTATATTGCTTTCAAAATAAAACAACAATATAACCTGCAATCAATAAAAATCGAAATAATTAAATACTTAAAATTTTAATCATATGTATCATATCCTTTTTATGTGTACTTGTAGGGTGACACTCTATTGACCACAGTACGATTCGACACCGCTCGATTCGACACAGATTTATTCGACACCAAATTATTCGACACCGTACGATTCGAC
>NW_018022290.1:1741-23327 GCF_002006095.1 Pseudomyrmex gracilis
CGTACGGTGTCGAATAATTTGGTGTCGAATAAATCTGTGTCGAATCGAGCGGTGTCGAATCGTACTGTGGTCAAACGGAACCCGCCCGTACTTGTACGTACCTCTTTCAGATTAAAAGAATTTTTTTTGCACCACAACACAACTTTTACAATTTGTCCAATTAAGCGTCAAACGTTTACTCTTGCAGCAAGAAATTGTCTTTGTTTTGCAACTTACGTTTAACATGAACTTCAGCGGTAAGCAAATTAATCACCAATAGGCAAGCAATTTAACTCTTTGCAATCTTATTTAGTATGACTAAGCAAAAAAGCGCTCTTCAAACCGCAAGACATTAAAACACGTCACACAAAATGGTTTCTTTGCTTAATACTGAGCAATTCTTTTACGTATTACTGCTCAGCTTTTTATACATATACATAATTAGGAAAATTAGAATTTATTTCTACAATATACAATGTATAAACAAATAAGAGAATTATAGTTTGTATATATATTACACAAACATGCGTATATACGTAATCACATACGTACATACCTAACATAAACAAATATACACGTTTACATAGACACATTAGAAAATATATATCTCATGTATATAGGTTTGTTTGTATGTATACACATGTATGTAATGTTGTGAATATGTATGTGTGTGTGTAAGTATACATGTATGTATATAAACAATCACATACACTTAAATAATTATATATCACATGATTTCTTAACCTTTATAGCAACATAATTACTAACTTAATAAAACAAATTATAACTTATAAAACAAATTAAATTAGTTTTTGCTAGCATTTTTTGATATTTTTTCTATTCCGAAAACAATCATTAGTATATATTATTAAAAATAATATTTACAACCTTATTAAAAACCTTATTAAAAATAAGGTTTTATTAAATAAAAATAATTTTTATTATGCAATAGTATATTTACTTTGTTTGAATGTTTTCTTTTTCTAAATCTCCAATTTTACGGTGCTGAGGATAATCTATACAAAAATCTCATAAATCTTTCCTGTTGACAGACAACGCCGGCTCTAGTACCTTTAGGTCTCCAATTTCTCTGATCTGAAAATAGGTACGTATTTTTTAATTTATTGATAAATAAAAATGTGTGTATGATATAAGTAACATTTCTTTTTTCTTACCTGAGTCTATTGAATTAGGAGCTGGACCTAAATTACAAAACTGAGGTGCAGGCTACCGAGAGCATATGAACACGAATAATAATGTGTTGCAGTTTTTTGTAATTTTATTCTTACAAAATTAACGTTTCGACTGTTGCATTCGGTTCTTTTCAAAATTCATTTATCTATAAAATTGTATCTGATATAAAGGATGATAATAAACTTAAACTTAACAATATTATAATCGTTACTCACATTCTAAATATAATACATCGTATATATAAATACGATAGGATTAATGTAAAGATCAGTTTTATTTTTTTTTTTGTGATGAGCAAGGTCGTAGCCAGGAGTCGATTCTGTAATTGATATTTTGATTGTGATGGTCAACAAATAAATTTAGAATTAATAAAGAACAAGAAGAAGATTTCTTCGGGCTCTGAAGTCTTTTAAACTAATAAATGAAATATCGGGTAGTAAGAGCCGTTTGCAGGATGTTATGCAGAATGTGCTTCAATATATGTATATGTATACACATATACGATGAAATAATTTTTTTCCTCCATATAGGATGCGGGATTTGCATCACGTATATATAGAGGACCCCGTATACCCTCCTAACTAATTTTAAAATATTGCGAAAAAAACTCCTCAGCCAGGAGTCGAACCTGGAATCTCCGGCTTTCCGGGCCGTCGCCTTCCCTGTTAGGCTACCGAGGCACTTGGAGTTTGTCTCGCAATACTTAGCACATCTATCGAATGTTGATCTGATAATAACGCCATCTTCCACCAGCGTAAATTTTAAATTAATAAAGAACAAGAAGAAGACCTCTTCGGGCTCTGAAGTCTTTTAAACTAATAAATGAAATATCGGGTAGTAAGAGCCGTTTGCAGGATATTATGCAGAATGTGCTTCAATATCAATTTTCGCAATATTTTAAAATTAGTTAGGGGGGTATACGGGGTCCTCTATATATACGTGATGCAAATCCCGCATCCTATATGGAGGGAAAAAAAATTATTTCATCGTATATGTGTATACATATACATATATTGAAGCACATTCTGCATAACATCCTGCAAACGGCTCTTACTACCCGATATTTCATTTATTAAATAAATTTAGTTTTTGTTAAATAAATGTTTAGTAAAATATTTATTTAGTAATAATAAATTATAAATAAATGATGATGGGTGGAGTCAGCTTTAAATTTTTTAATTAATAATCTTAAGTCATTAACAATGGTTGTTTGAACCAAAACACTGATGATGATGTAAATGTAAAAGTGTGTTACTTTATATAAGAAAACTAATATATAACGTTTTCGACCTTCGAATTAGGCCTTTTTCAATATAAGTAAACAAAATAATTATGTGAAGTTTTGTCAAGTTTGTTTCAAGAACTTTATATCCATGTCCACACGTATGTAAAAAACACCACTATTTTGTTTACTTATATTGAAAAAGACCTAATTCAAAGGTCGAAAACGTTATATATTAGTTTTTTTAAATAAAATAACACACTTTTACATACACATCATCATCAGTGTTTTGCTCCAAACAACCATTGTTAATGACTTAAGATTATTAATAAATGATAAAGCTAAACCAAACTTTGTGCAATACTTACACAGAGTCGACACAACGACGATCCTGTTTTTACAATATCATGAGTGACACTGAAACGAGAATTGACAAAAAATAACGAATTCTCTATATACAGCAAGATCATATGTTATCGATTAAGAGGATACTGGAGCCCGGCCTGTAAACTGGATAAAGACCTGATAACCGACGTTTTGAAAACTTAAATTTCTCTAACTATTAAGTTTCTTTACTACATTACATAAAAAGTGCTTCTATAGAAGCAAATACATATTGTTATGCGGCGGGCACCAAGTGCGTGAGCCGTGTGAACGGCGTGCGCTCGACGCGATTGTTTGTTGCCGGGCGACAGAGTTGTTGTAGAGAGACAAATCGCGGACGCAAAGCTGTCACAGACGATCCTGCAATTTCTGTAATAATTTGTAGCTTAATAAAGTGTTGTTAAGAGACCTCACGTCTTCTCATTCCCGCGGTCGTGTACGCGAATCGCGGAGATCGGCGACAGGACAGAACCACTACCGCGAGTGTAACAATATAAACAATTATTTAGTGCCTTTGAAAATAGATATATAATGCCTTTTGAAACTCTTTTTTTCATTCATAATAATAGCATATGATAACCTATACTGTCATCACATTAAGACGTTGTTCTCATCAATTAGATAGTCATACCATAATCTGAATGTCTCATTAGATTCGTTTTTGTCATATCTGTGGCGCTTGTTTATTGTAAATATGTACATAAACTTAGAATTAATTCTACATACATGAATATATAGTGAGGTTATAGAAGGAAATTGTATAAGAAAACATTTATGCTGAATTTTGACATTCCAAAGAACAAGCGCCAATCCTTAGCACTATTTATTTATTTCTGTAGAAGCATTTTACATTTGATGTAGTAAATACGACTCCAAAGAACTTAGGAAAAACGTCGGTTTACAGGTCTCTATAGTCGGTAATTCCTCTTAAAGGTAAGTAGGATTTGTCAAGTAGGATTTGTAAGTAGAATTTGTCAGTATCTGTATCATTATGCAGGTTTACGCCGTTAATTTGTTTTTTAAATGTAAGGTTTTGGATATCAATCTTTTGTATAAAAATAGTTCAACGTCTAGAATTTAGACATTATCCCAATAAAATTTATGGGATATTGATATTCTATAGTCAGTAATGACTGAGTGTTGTGTGGAATTTCTATTTCTGTGGTATTTATGGTCCCCGACTCTGGTTTTTAGCATCCTACGAGTCTGATCAGTATATGATGCTTCACATTCCTTACAATTTATCTTATATACTACATTGGAGCGGGAATCCAAATACAACATATCTTTCTGTAGAGTCAAATATCTTAAATTATATATATTTTTTTATCTTCTCAGAGTTGAGTACACCCATACACATGCCCTTTCTAATTTTACTCAGATCGTGTGGTTAGTCACTACAGTTTCTTCTTTGCAGTTCGAAAAATTTTCCGAATTGCTAACATATGCTTGTACTTTGCATGGTGCGTCCGCGTGTACTTCGTACACCGACTCTACATTGTCGCAGACATAAGTATCTTTTTACGTTTTTACAATGCCCTAGAGCACTTCTCGTTACGATGGAGTAAGTCTGTCGACTTTTAACTACTGCAATTACTTTGTTTTTTATTTTTGCCACTGTAAATACATTGTCGCAATTGTGTGCCGGCACTGTTTACTTGTTCCATAATTCGCTCATCTTCGGCATCCATTGTACCAAACAGAACTTTCGCGACGAAACCTACCGCGTTAACCAATTCCTTTTGGTAGCGCGTTGATGTACTCACTATAGGTTTTACGCGTTTTACTACTTTTTCTACTTTGTCGTAACTCCGCGGCGAACCCGTTGCATAATTCCCTGTTTTTATGAGTTATTGTTGTATTTTCGCACGCTTTACCTGTATATTCATATGTCTTGTTTGTTTTACCCTTGTGTATACCATCAACACGTCTAGTCTTACAACTAATTTCTACTTTTTGCTGGCGTGGAGCATCGTTCCGTATTTTTCATAATACATGCCGGGTCTATGCTGGAATCTTCGTACGTGATATCCCTAACTTCCAGTTTCACTCCACGCGACGCAAAAGATAAGTATTATTACTTTTACTATTATCACCTTTCTGCAAGCAAACGTTTTTTATTACTCCCCTTCTTTTTTTCTCGTTCCGCGAATGATGTCACCTAACAAGTGGAACTGCGAGCGTTGGCCTTACTTCGAGTTTGTTGTTCCTATCACCTAAGCGTCTTTCATCGCTTCTTATATCAATTCTAAGAATTACACTTGAGACCTGTCTCGAGACTGTCTTCTGTTCCGCGGGACATGGTTCTTCACGACAACGAGCGTAGTACTCCGCTGTCCGTAATGCAAAGTGTGTTTGCGTTGACTTCGATAAAAACAAGTTTTACGTGTTTTCTTCGTGCAAGATAAAATAACAAAAAAATGTTTTTAGTGTACTATGTCTTTTTCCGATTGCGACTCTTCTCGTGCTTCCCGATACTTCAATGAAGACAAGATGGCAATCACCGAGGTGGTGTCCCTCGTCATCAATAACGACGTCATCGAAAGGCTCCTCTCCGGAATCTCCTGCGGCGCCCCGCACTCCCGAGGGACTGCCGCCGATACCACCGAGCTCACCAGAGGTGTACATCTGCTCGCGATTACCGCCGCCTGCCTTCCCTAACCCGGAGCCTCTTGTTTATCACTACAAGTACCAGCGGGACTTCGTCCTAGGATGGACTCAGGACGACGAGACAAAGTACGACGACGACGTACTGTCCCTGGGGCCTCTGCCTCGTGTAACGCCGTCCCTCATTGTTCTCTCTGACTCCGAGTGAGGCAGTTCGGTAAGTTTTCTTTTTTCTTTTAACTTTCTATAAAGGCTTTAGCTTTTAGCTTGTTGATGTGCATGTTCGGCGTGCGCCGTCCTGCTTATATGGTGTAAGTGACGTTTGACGCTTTTGCCAACACCTTATAGAAGCCTATCCACTTTGATTCAAGCTTCTTCGACCTATTTCTTCTCAGTGTCTCATCGTACGGCAAGACCTTTTTTCCTATACTAAACTGCTTGTTTTGCCTTTCTGTCGTAATAGCGTTTAGCTTTTTCCTTCTCTTTCTTTAGCTTTTTTCAAGCTACCCTGTTTGCTGCTCGTAATCTTTTCTTTAATTCCTGCACGTTGTTATCTAAACTTTATTGCGTTGACGGTGGTTTAGCTAGGGCTGTCGGTAGTTCCGTACCTTTCGTACACTAACTCAAAAGATGTGAAATCCGTTGCTGTGTGCGGTGTCGTATTGTATGCGAACATTGCGTACGGCACCCACTCGTCCCAATCCGTCTGGTCCTCCTTCACGTAGTGGCATACATGTTCAGCTAATATCCTGTGCGACTGTTCTAGCGTTTTGTTACTTCAGATAATAGACCGTTTGTATTTTATTTATTCAAAGCAACTTGCAAACATTTTTAAACAATTTGCTCACGAAATTAGTTTCTCTATCTGTTAAAATTGTTTCTAAAACCCCGTGTTTGCACATGATTTTCGTCGCTAATTCTGTTGCTATTATCGCGGCTTTTTGATTCGGAACGGGTATTGCTTGAGTAAACTTCATGAGACTGTCTTGTAAAGTCAGCAGATATCTGTTTCTGCTGTTTGTTACTGGCAATAATCCGACAATGTTAAGCGCGCATTTTTTTGGTGTGTTGGTTCTTATTAGCGGTAATTTTATTTTTCGCGACAACTTATTCTTTTGGCAAGATTTGCACTTTGTAATGTAATTCTCTACATTGCTCGTTAGCTTAGGCCAATCGTATTTTATTCGTATTTTGTTAATTTGTATTATTGTATTTGTTTTATTGTACGTGCTACTCCTTGATGCGCGCCCACCGGTGAATCATGATACTCGTACAGTACCTGTCTTTTTTTCTTTTCGGTGAGTTCTTGCCTCTCGCTCTTTTTTTCTTCTGTTTTCTCGCTCTCTTTTGCTTTGCACGTGCATGTCCGAAGTTTTTTACAGTAAAAAGCCATATCAGCGCCTTATGATCGGTGACAATTTTAAACTTTGTCCCATATAAATAAGACCTAAAATGCTTCATTGCCCACACTATTGCAAGCAGCTCTTTTTTCGTGGTCCTGTAGTTACGCTTGGCTTTATTCAGCACTCAGCTTGCAATCGGCCGGTCTTAACCTTACCGCACCTTGCAATAGCACCGCACCGACCGCATCATTCAACGCGCGCGTCAGTCGGTAACTACCTTCTCTTGCAAACTCTCAAATGCTTATTGTTGCTCCGGCCCTTACTCAAACGCGGCTCCTTTTTATAATAACTGTGTTAACAGCTTCGCTTCTTTTAAAAACCGGCTGATGAACTTTCTGTAGTATCCTGCCAGATCAATGAATGCCTGTATATCCTTTACTTTTTTGAAACTAAAAATTCTATGACCGCCTTTATGTTTGATGGATCCGGTGATATACTCTTATATGTAGGTAAATATACCAGTATTTTCTTATATCGATATGACGTCATATCGGTATTCCTGCATTTCGGTTTGCATAAAAGTTTTGAAGATATTACCGGAAAATATTGGTATAATACTGGTATTCTGCATACCGGTCCCTGGTTTTTTCCGACCAAGAGCTTCCTCGCTCTATAATCGTGCTTGGTATTATGCTTTTTAATAAAACCATTTTCCAGGATGCCTTGATAGTTTATTAGGAAAGCGTCTTTCATTACATAAATCGGATGCTTGATTTCTCTATCTTTCAGCTGTAGTGTCGCCATGATTTTTTCTCTAACGCATGCCTGGTGCCCTGTGACGCCCGTCAGCTTCATTTCCGTCTTTTCGGCTAGCGTTTTTCTTTTTGAATACCTTTTCTTAATTAACGATACTGTGGTTCCTGTGTCGTAGAGTAGTTCTGCTTTGCGTTTCTTTGTCTCTCTTATTGGCACAGTGACTATGTCCAGAACTGCTTGCGTAGCTCAGCTATTTGCAACTCTGCTACTGACACGGATTTTTTTCTTTTTTTGTTGTCTTCTTCATCACTCGATGACTCGCTATTGTCACTTCGGCTTTTCTTCTTCTTATTTTTTGCTGCATGTATTACTTTTGTAGTTTCTCGTGGCAGGCTTGATGAATAAAAAGAAGGGTTTTTAGTCAGATATGAAGGAGTGGGTAATAATATTAACGTAATAATATTAACGGAAATATGGATGGATAAAAAAAAGAAGGGCGGGGGTTGAAGGAAAGTTGCCAAAAAATTTCAGGTGGGAGGTGCAGTGGGCGGAAAAAAATAAAAAGAATAGAGCAATAGGGGGAATGATAATGAGAGCAAAAAAGGGACTAAAGTTAACGGTGAAGAGGAGGTGGGAAGAAAGAAAAGGGATCATAGTAAAGAGAGTGGGAATCGGTGGGAACTGGTGGAGAATAGTGGGGGTGTATATCAATGGTAGGATGGAGGGAAAACTGGAGAAGATGAGAGATTAGATGGAAGAGAAAAAGGAAAAAATAAAGACAATAGTGGGGGGATTCCAACGCAAGGACAAGAGAAAAAGGGGGAGAAATGAGAGGAAAGGAGGAAGAAAAGGAAGGTAAGAGAAAGTCAAAAGACAAAAGAATAAATGCGGAGAGAAGAGTGCTATTGGAGAAGCTAGAGAAGCTAGGGTGGGTTGGAATTTAGAATGGGGACATAAAAGAAGAAGAGGAAGGGACAGGACTTACATAGGAGGGCGAGGGGAATCGGTAATAGATTACGTATTAGGGGAAGCAGAAACGAAAGGATATGTGGAGAAAATGAATGTAAAGGATAGAATGGACTCGAATTACTAACCTGTAGTTGTGTGGATTAAAGAAAAGATAGAAGCAAGGGAAAAGAATGGAGGGAAAGATAGAGAAAAAGGGAAAATAAAAAGGATCGTATAGATGAAAGAAGGGAAGGAGAAGTGAATGGAAGAAATGCAGAAAGATATGGCGTTTGAGAAGTGGGGGGTTGAGGAAATGTGGGAGAATATAAAAAAGAGAATAAAGAGGGTGTTGGGAGAAGGGATAGTCAGGAGAACAGGAGATAGAAAAAGAGGATGATGGAATGAGGCGTGCAAAGAAGAGAAAAAGAAGGTAAGAAAAAACTTAAAAAAATGGAGAAGAGGGGAGGGATGTAAAGAAGATTACAAAGCAAGGAAAAAGGAGTATAGAATATTGTGTAAAAGGAAAAGAGAGAAAAAGAATCGCGAATGAAAGGAAATGGTGAAGAAAGCAAGGACAATGGGACAGGTATGGGAGGTGGTTAATAGAGAAAGAAGAAAAAGAAAAAGAAGAGGTATTGGGATAGAGATGAAAGAGTGGGAAAACTATTTTAAGAAACAGTTGGGAGGAGTGAATTGGAAAGTGGTGAGAGAGGAAAAGAAGGGAGGGAAGAATGAAGAAGAGGATCTAGAAAAGGAAGAAATAGTAAGGGCAATTAAAAATTAAAGGAGGGAAAGGCGGCAAGAGGAAATGGGATTCCGGCGGAGATATGGAATCATGGAGGAGAAAAAATGAAGGATTGGGTGTGGGACATATGTGTGTGTGTGTGTGTAAAAAGATATGGAAGGAGAGGGATGGATCGACAAATGGAACAAAGGAGTTGTGGTGCCAGTGTTGAAAAAAGGGGAAAGTAATAAGGTAGAGGAGTATAGAGGAATTACGTCGGCAGGGACGCTATATAAGGTATACGTGAAGGTATTAGCGAAGAGGAGGTGGAGGGAAAGAGATTGTTGCCAGAGAATCAGGCAGGGTTTAGGAGGGGAAGAGGAACTGTGGACAATATTTATGTTGTAAATTATTTGGTAGAAAGGAATCTGAGCAAGAAAGAAGAAAAATTGGTGCACTGTTTGTCGATCTAAGGGCGGCCTTTGATACGGTTGACAGAAAGGTGCTGCTAAGGGAAATGAGGGTACGAGGAGTAAGGGAGGATTTAGTGAGAAGATGCGGAGAATTGTATAAGGAAACTAAGAATAGGGTGAGGGTGGAGGTAGAGTTGGGGAAGGAATTTTGGTTAAGTAGGGGAGTAAGACAAAGATGTCCACTGAGCCCGTACTTGTTTAATATGATGACGGCGGATACGGAGAATTATTTACAAAGGAATGGGTAGGGGGGGGGTGAAGGTAAAAAGTAGAAAGGTATACTCACTGGCGTACGCAGATGATGTGGTGTTATTGGCGGAAGAGGAGGACGGAATGAGGGGAATGATGAAGGGACTGGAGAAATATCTGAAGAAAAAAAGGTTGGATTTAAAAGTAGGGAAGTCCAAGGTGATGAGGTTTAAAAGAGGAGAAAGGAGGAAAAACAGATGGAATGGTGGTGGAAAGGGGAAAGACTGGAGGAGGTAAAAAAATTTAAATATCTGGAATATGTGTTTCAGAGGAACGGAGGGAGGAAAGCACAGGTGAAAGAAAGAGGGAAAAAGGAAGCGGCAATTATGGGACAGGTATGGGGGATTGGAAAAAAGAGGTTTGGACGAGATTGTAGTAGAAGGCTATGGCTCTTCGACGCGCTGATGTGGTCGGTAATAGGGTACAGAGTAGAGATTTGGGGATGGAGGGAGTGGGATAGTGTAAAAAAGTTACATGATAGATACATAAGGTGGTTATTGGGGGTGGATAAAAGAACTCTGGCGTATATGGTAAGAGAGGAAGTACAGAAAGATCAACTAAGAGGGAGGGCGGAGCATAGGGCCTGGGGATTTGAAAAACGGTTGGAAAGGGAAGAAGGTAGCGCGATGGCGAGATTGTGATTGGAGGAGGTAAGAGAGAGGAAGAGGGGGAAAGGAGTTGTCAGAGTGGGAAAGGGATAGGATAAGGTATTATGAGGAAAGAGGATTAGAAGTGTCGGAGCTGAGGAAAGCGGGGAAATGGAGGGCGCAATCACTAATTAAGAGAGAAAAAGAGATGCAAAGAGAGGAAAGGTGGAGAAGGATAACAGAGTCAAGGTATAATAGATGGTATGGAAGAACGAAGAAAGAGAAGGTGCCGGAATATTTTAAGAAAAGGTGGGGGAAAGTAGGTGCCAGAGAAGCCAAGTTTAGATTGGGAAATGAGATGAGGAAAGAAAGATATTGGGAGAGGAAGGAGGAGAGATTGTGTAGAATGTGTGGATTGGCAAAGGAAGGTTGGAAGCATGTGTGGGAGGATTGTGGGATGTGGGGGACTGTGGAAAATTGGGAAAATATGTTGGATATGGTATTGCGGGAGGAAGAAAGAGAAGAATAACGGATGAGGAGGTTGGAGGAGTATAGAGGTAAAGAAACAGAGGTGGAAGAAGGGGAAGAAAAGGAGGATGATGTATGAGGAAAAAAGGGAGAATATCGAATGGGGTGGGAGAGGGGTGTGAATAGAGCAGGTGAAGTAAGAGTGAAAGGTATAAATGTGAATGGAGTGAGTAAGGGAAAGTAAGAGTGGAAGTGTGACCCCTCCGGGGGTGCGCCACCTTGTCGTGGTGGAGGGGCTTGTGTGTTGCGTCTAGGAGAAGGAAAACTCCGAAATCAAACCACTCCTCAAGACAACCATGATGAGCAGTTCTGAGGACGAGAAGAACGTACCGGCCCAGAGTGATCAGACACTCAGGGCCCGGCGTGGAGGTGTTGCCATCCTAGGCACCTCCATGTCGTTATTGCGCCTTGGGCTAACTACTGCCTGCACCGCAGGGGCAGTAGTGGAATCCACAACTGCAAAGACACGCTCCGACGTGCTCGCGCTTGGCGCTTGGCGCATGTTTGGAGCGTCTGTCTCTCCCACTGGGGTTAGCGCCGGTGGCGCCCTTCCTGGGGGAGACAAAAAGAAGAAGCCGGCAAGGGAGCGCTCTCGCTTTCCGCCACTCGCCGGCGTCTCCGGGTCCCCACCACTATCCGGGGACTCGAACTGCATCATGGAGGTGCAGGAGGACGTCTCCATACCGGCCCCCAGTACGAGTAGGGGTGAGGGAGGAACGGGCAAACCGCCGACCGCCGCCGAGTTCCTCGAGCTTGCTGCAATCGAGGAGCGTGTCCTAGCTGCAAGACGAGCGGAGGCGGTGCTTGAGCTGGAGGACGGGTGGTGGAGCGACACCGCTCAGTTGCCGTCCTCCAGACTCCCGGGGTCAGTTTCCTCCGCGGCTAAAATGGTGCAAAAGACCCACACAGCTGCGGAGGCGGTGATGAAATTGGCCACCACGTATAAAAATCTTAACAAAAGATACGTTAGAACGTGGCGGCCACTATAAAAGGACTCGCCGAGGGCATTCTTGCCCTAGCCTTTCAGCCGGGAAAGGCGGCGAGGCCGGAGCTGGGCGGGCCTGGGGCGCTTGTAGAGGAGCGCGTCAGGACCCTGGAAGAGAAGCTCCGGCTCAGCAAAGAGGCGGGGAGGCAGATGGCCTCCCGTTATAAAAAGCACGGAGATGCTGGACTTGGCGTAGGAGAAAGAATTCTCCTTAGTCGGCGCGACGAGGAGAGAGACCACAGATTGCGGGACGCAGGCTGGCGAGCCTGTCTTAGCCCCGCAAAAAACAGTTACTGAGTTGCCCCCGTCCATCTGGGGCTCGATACCTCGTCGACGATGGACTCCCGAGGGGTCCAAACAGAGGAGGGGACTATGGATCTCCTGGGAGCGGATGCTCCCATGACGGACCCCGCCGAGGAAAGGTGCGTCCGCTTATTGGCAGACAGAATCGGGGAAGCAATGGAGGGGCGAATCCTCTCTCTCATCAGGAGAGAGCTCGCCTCTCGGACCTCGGGCGCACTTGCCGCCGAACCCGCCCCGACTACGTGGGCGGCGGTGGTGGGGCGCAAGGCGCGGAGAAGGGAGAAAAAAGCTCCTCCCGCTGAACAGAAACATCGCCCTCCCGCGGCTCCCGTGGACGCGAGTCAGCGTTCCGAGAGGGCGGAGAGAGCCAGGCTAGGCAGGCTCCCCAGTGAGGCTGCCGTCTTCCTTATTGTGGGAAAGGGCGGCAGTTACGCCGAAACGATGAAGAAGACGGCGGCCGCGGTCGATTTGAAGAAGGTCGGGATTTCCGGCCTCCGGATAAAGAGGGCGGCCAACGGAGGTATGCTCCTTCAGGTACCCGGGCCTGGAAGAGCGGAGAAGGCCGACGCCCTCGTTGAGAGGGCGTCAAAAGTGTTTGAGGTCGAGAAGGGGGTTAAATTTACCCGTCCTGTCAAGCACGCGAGAGTCTGCGTGCGGGACGTGGTACCCCCCCTCACCGCGGAGGACATTGCCATCGCTTTAGCAGCGGTAAGTAATTGCCAGCCCAGTGAGGTTTGCACTGGGCTGGTTCGCTCCTCCCCCGTCGGGTACGGGACTGTGGGTCCGTTTGCCCCTGAGAGCGGCCCGGCGGGTGGTGGGGACAAAGAAAATCGAGGTGGGGTGGTTTAGCCTCCCTGTCAAAACACTGGTGGCGAGGCGAATGCAATGCTACCGGTGCCTGGAGTACGGCCATGTGGCACGCAAGTGTTCCGGAGTAGACCGGAGCACGGCGTGCTACCGTTGAGGAGGGGGATGGCTACCTCGCCATATCTTGTAAGGCTGCCCCTAAGTGCACTCTGTGTGCGAGCCGGGGGCAGCCGGCAAACCATCGGATGGGCGGCGCAAGTTGCGCTCGCATCCCCAAAAGGAGCTCAGCTACCAGACGGGACGCCGGAGTTCCGGCGCCTTCCCTGCCACCCGGTGGCAAGAGAAGTGGGGAAGGGAAGGGGTCTGTCCCTTCTCCGAAAAAGAAAAGAAAGCGGCGGGCCCAAAGTTCGGCGGAGACTCCTCCGGTTAGGAGGAAGATGGAGAGGAGGTTTACCTTCTCTCCCCGGAAGAGGGCTCGGCCCGGCTTTGGCCGGAATAGAGCAAGGGGCGGGAAGATGTTCTTCTCTCGTCCGCCTCCTCTGTGAGCACGGAGCCCGCCGCGGGCGGAAGAGGGGAGGCCGTTGTGACCTCCGCTCCAAATAAAGGGCCCTCCGGTCTCCGGAAAGAGCCAGAGACTGGAGGGAAGAGGGGTGGAGACGGCGCGGTGCCTCTCCCTCTCCCCAAGAGAAGTTTGGCTGGGACCAGAGACCGCAAGGTCGCTGGACCCCGAGCATCTAAGCGTGCGACGCAAAAAGCGCGGGTTCGGGGGGGAGGTTCCATCAAGGAGTTTTCCTCTAAGCGGCAGAGGGAAAGTGAGCCGGCCTCCCCCTCAACCGGTAGGCAGAAGCCGGGATCTAAGTCCTCCAAGTCGAGCAAATAGGCTCGGCTTGGAGGCAGCTTCCGTGCACGGAGTGGAGGGGTCATGGCTCGGGCGTGACCTCTGGACCCAGCTCCTGTCAAGGTGCTGCTTGGTCGCGGGTATGGGATACGAACGTATTGTATTGACCCCCCCTGACTTTGGTCACGGGGGGCGGGGACTTGATGTGGCAAGTTGGGGAACTTGCCACGTCATTGCACAAGTCCTCAGGGACAGGCGGCTATGGAGGAGGGCTATGGCCCCCTCCTCCTGCCGCAACTCCAAAGGCGACCGTGATAGTGGGCGGTGACCTTTGGGGACATGTCTAGGACTAGGGGGGGCCTAGAGATGTAATAGCCTTCGGGTTGCCACAGGCTCCTTCACTAAGTCCGGTGGAGGCCATTGAGGGGTTTTAGTGGGTGCGAGTCCCACACTCCCCGCCTAAATCTCCACACGGCGGGGGTGCATAACGCATTTCCCCTCATAAAAAAAAGTGGAAGTGTGAACGAAAGATGAGAATGAGAGGAACTTGGATAAAAAAAGGAATAGAGTTGGCTGCCGGAAGAAAAAGTCCAAATAGAGTAGGGATAAGGCGGATGTGTGTGTGTGTGTGTGTGTGTGTGTTAGGTTAGTATAGGCATTAGAGATATAAGTTGTAGTTGTAAGCTAGTCATAAGGTCTTTTTGTATAGAAGTATGTAAGAAATTGTAACCCTAAAGGGAATCAATAAATATTATCTATCTATCTATCTCTATTTTTGTAGTTCCTTTTTTATTTTTTCTGCCGTTCAGTGATCAGCAATTTTTCCTGACATGTCCCGTCTTTTTGCAATAACTTCAATGCTTTGTAACGGTCCTACTTTTCGTGAAAAATGTTCCGTTTTTTTAAGTTAATTTAATTGCTGCGGAGTAGCTCGTCGGAATCAGGGAAAGGTAAGAAAAAGAGTGAACTCGGTGATTTAAAGTAACAAAAAGAATAGGATTTATTCAAATAAAACTAAATTAGAAATAATATGTACAAAAGGAAAGAAAAGAAAATAATAGAGTATAATGAAGAATTTACTGTGCGGTAATTCTCAGAACGCTGCGTGAGAAAGTCACGTTTTAGCCGGTTCGTTCAATTCTCCGGAAAGAAATACAAAAAAAACTAAGATATGTACATACGGCCGGTGATTTAAACGGCGCGACTCGGTCAAGGCCGTTCGGGAGCCTCGGCTAGATGTTTTGTTTCCTGAAGCGCAAGTTTCGTGGTGACGTTTGAAAACGCGTTTTATCGCGAGAAACAGTCTTTTTTGCGGGGAAAGTCTCTTTTCCTATTGTAAAGAGATTTATACAATGTCGCGTCACAAACTGGATTTATCGGTTTTTGAGGAAAAATATTCACCGCGCCGAAAAGTCACTTTCTTCCGAAAAGTAGACTTTGTCGTTCGGCCGGTCTTTCTGCGCTAGGTTTTTCTTCCTTTCGCTCTTCGCTTATTCCTCTGGAGCGGTTCCAACGGAAAAAGTTAGCTGGCCCGACGGAGAATATGTTATTCTCTACGCACGATTGTAAGGGAAAGAAGGTCGGCGTTCCCGGCGGAGAATCGTGAGATTCTCGGAGGGTCTTTTTAGCGAAAGGATAGCCGGTTTACCCGGCGGAGAATCCAGAGATTCCCCGGAGCGGAGCGGAACGGATGCCGGTTTACCCGGCGGAAAATCCAGAGATTCCCCGGAGCAAAGCGGAACGGATGCCGGTTTACCCGGCGGAGAATCTAAGATTCCCTTGGAGCGGAGCGGATGCCGGTTTACCCGGCGGAGAATCTAAGATTCCCTCGAAGCGGAGCGGATCTCTGAGTTGCTGTCGGTTTGCCCGACCGAGAAAAAGCTTCCTTGAGTGCTACTCGTAGACCCGGAGATCGGAGCAGATCTGATTTCCTTGATTTTCGGCCCGGCTTTTATACCCGCGATTTTCCGCAGGCGGGGGTTGACAAGGATGCGCGGAAAAACATATATTTGTTTGTCGCAGCTTAGTTCCGTGGCGCGGCGGGGCGCGCGGTGCGGGCGCAGTAACATCTGGAACTTGTTGGCGCGGCGAAGCGCGCGGTGCGGGCGGCGCGCAGGCCGCTTCGTGGCGCGGGGAAACGCGCGGTGCGGGCGGCGCGCAGGCCGCTTGATGGCGCGGAAAAACATATATTTGTTTGTCGCAGCTTAGTTCCGTGGCGCGGCGGGGCGCGCGGTGCGGGCGCGGTAACATCTGGAACTTGTAGGCGCGGNGCCGCTTGATGGCGCGGGGTAGCGCGCGGTGCGGGCGGCGCGCAGGCCGCTTAATGGCGCGGGGAAGCGCGCGGTGCGGGCGGCGCGCAGGCCGTCAGCGTATATCTAATATACGCTGCATAAAAGTTCGTATTTGGCGCCGCGTTTTTGGCCGGGACGGATGGCCGGTCCCGGCCGTAACAATTTGCATCGTTACAGCTTCTTGATGGTATTTACTCGGTTATTGCTTGGTGTTGGCAATGCCATCGTGCTTGATCGGCACTTCCTTCAGTAATGTCCGATCTTTCCACACTTATAGCATTTGTAATTTTTATTGGTACGCATTTTTCGGCACGCGGCTTTTCAACCTTATTCCTGCAGCCTTTTCTTTCGCGCTTGCTCCGGCTATTGCTTCTTGAAGCGTCCAGAAACTACGTGACCTTACGATTAACTCAAGTTTCTCGCGTAGTTTTATTTGAAAATGGTGCAGTTCCTGTTCTTTTATTGTTTCTAGGATTGTGCGTTTTTGTTCCATGGTACGTACCTTTCCTTCGACCATAGACTTGTACAGTTCCAGGCGAGTTGATTCACTACCCGTAATTTAATGCACTTTCTTTGTGTTTCTGTTTTAGAGAACTAAACTCTATTTGCAACTCGGTTTATTTTAGCTGAATACATATTTTCTACCTTGTTTTTTGATTGCTCAAAACTATGAATATCTTGTGTCTCAAAATCTATTAACTCTTGTCCTTTCAAGTTGGTGCACAATATGGCTTTCAGTAGTCTTTTTATCAACTGGATTACTATTTTTCATCGCGTACGTACACGCGCTTAGAAACTCGCGTAATTGATTTTGTGATTTTTCGTCAAACATCGGTATCATAGCACGCGCCTCTTTTAATGTCATATAGAATACAAGTGTGCGTTCTGATTATGTACGTCTGCGGCCGTTTGTTTGTACGTTACATCGAACGCGTTATCACGCCCCGGCGGATCTCCGTGCGCCTGTGTATTATAGCGTTGCTTGCGTAGTTCGTTTACGTGGCGGGTCACCGTGTCCATGCGTGCAGCCAGTAGCTCAAACGGACACGTTAGCTGACGCAGCATTACGTCCACGGGGTCATGTGTTTGTTCGCTTGGTCCCGCGGTATTTCTCACGTCTAACTTACTTCGCAATCTGTCAATCTCCCGCTCGACATCGTCACAAGAACGAACTATGACCTGTTTGTCGTTTATTTGTTTTATTCTGACAGCGTTTATCGCGTTATTTTGGAACAACTCGCTCTTGTACAAAATTAAGAAAAATCTTTTAGTACCAAAAAAAGTACTACGTCAAGTATTACAGTACTACGTCTGCTCGAAGTTCCACCGTTCTCAATTTTATCGCAACTCGTTACTCCTTGTAAATGACCGGCAATACTACCATCTAAGTCAAACAGATAGTCTCTTTTTATAATAACGTTTAAATACAAATTCCTATCTTTCTCGTTTTTCAAATCTCGCCCATTTACATCTGCTTCTTGGTATAATGCCGCTGGCGCGGTTCTTGGTCCTCGCACCGGTAAGGAAAAGTGACCGACTTGCTTGGATTGTACTCCGCGTTGTCGCAACCGCCAATTGTTAAACATGTGTACTAGCAATTGCAATTACGAAAACATACATTTCGACTTACAGTGGTTGATCCATATCTCCGCTTAGTAGTCGTATTTGTCGTAGTGCTGCTGACTCAGCTTCTCTTAGCGCCACCGCTACTGCTGCTTTGCTGTTTCGCTGCTTTGCTGTTACGCTTTTTCGCTGTTACGTTGCTTTGTTGTTACGCTGCTTCGCTGTTACCGCTATCCTACATGCGTTGGCTGCCTCGTCGCCTTTGCTGCTTCTTTTACTATTTTTACGGCTCCCTTGGCTCTTCCGGGCTTTTCCGTTTCAGCTGCCTGGCTGCTTAGAGTTTCCCGGCGGTGAACTTTGAACCCGTTTTTCTATTGCCGTCTAGCCGCTTCCTTATCTCCGCCTTGTGTCACTGTTGCTTAGCATGCGTTACGTCAGTGTTTCCGTAACTCGAGACTTACAAACTCAGTGTTTTTTTTCTTTCAAACTTGCTGTTTACAGAACACTTTTTAATGACTGCGTTTATTTTCTTTTGTTTCAAGAGCAAAAACCAATGGCGCTAGTTTTCTTGAATATTTATGTACATATTTTTTTAATATATAGTTTTTGACTGAAGAACCTTCGTTCTTTCTTTTTGTTATTTTCACCCAGTGTTTGTGTTCCTTATTCTCGATCCAACTGGAACGTCTTGCAGTGTCCTGTCTCGTAGTTGGTTTATTTATCCCATCGTTGTCACTCAAATTTGTTGGGTGTTGAAGGAAGGGTAAACGGTTTGGTAGAAGAATATCCTTATTTAAACCTTGAGAGATCCTTTATTGTTATTTTCTTCTTATACGGCTTCTAATCGCAGTTTGTTCGTGATCAGCTGTTGTGCACTCTTTGTTCTGACTCGGAAATTCACAGTCTGATTGTTGTCTCCGTACAATCTCTGCTCTGCTTCAATCGCGCGATCAATTTATAGTAGACCGGTCGCGCCGATTCAGCGAGCCCACCGGCTCAAGCAACGGCCGTGCTAGTTGCCGATGCCGATGTCGACATATGCCGCGTTGCATTTCGGACAATGCGGCGATGTGTCACATTCTGTGGCAACCAGCAATTTTTCTTAGAACTGCTGATGCCCCGCAACTTTTCTTGAGATCATTGAATAACGAAAGTGATGATGCATCACGTTGCTCAACAGCCCTACTTTTTAATCCTTTCTTTTGGATCTTTTCTTTAAATCTTACTGCAAAACTGCTGCACAATAAACTTCTAAGGTGAATTCAAGACGTAGATGAAATAACCTAAAAATTGTTACTATGTTGTCAAGGTGATCTAAAAGGCACGTAAGTTGATTTAAGAAACTATGTCATCTACATATCTAAAATAAAAGGATGGCTTAAAACTCAAAACATTCAACACTACATTTTTCAAATCCTGCGTAACAGTATCAGCAAGTATAGAAGACAAAAAAGAACCCATCCGTGTTTATATGCTCTCAGTGGCCTGCACCCTCTACTCATTTTTGAAATTTGGAGTATTGCACACTTTCTTTAGAATTGGATCTAAATTGTTTATTTGCGAAGTAGCAACGATTGGAGTTTCGACAACAGGAGTAGCAACGACTACTCTTTTTTCTCTTCTTTATAAACATATGAATGCATGAATGCGTACGTGTGTGTATGAGTGCGTGAGAATGTGTGTGTGTGTGTGATCATCATAACAAAAATCGATTATATGCTGCTTCGTGTTTGTCATAATGATCACTACTACGAATTAAGTAGTAGATAGTTTGTTAGAGAAACGAAGCAGCATATGATAAATGTTACTTTGCACAAATCAGGTTGGTAAAAATATGAACATAAAACAAAACAAGAAAGACGTTATAAATATAGAGTTTGATTTTGATGTTAGTACTGTTTTAACTAAAACATCTTGTATGATAGAAAAAAAGAAAGAGAGATAAGAAAGATAATTCAGATACTCTCTGTATTTATTTTGCTACAACGTGTATCGTTATCATTGCATATTATCGCTATCATATACACGCGTCGAATGCGTATCGCAAACTAGCGTAACAATAAGGATAATATTGTTATGCAGCGCTAACAAAATATCTTTAAAAATCTTTTTTCTTGTTTCTCTTTTTGCTTTTCTTTTTTTTTCCTTTCTCTTTTTCATCTTTCTCTTTCATTCTATCTTGTCATGTATTTATTTGTTTCTATTTGTATCATTTAGATATATTTGTATTTTTATTTGTATCATGTAGGATTATTTGAGCGACGATCCGCTATTTGAAAAAAGAAATTCTGCTGCAAATCCCGTTGCTGCGACTTCTGTAAGATCCGTTTAAAAAAATTCAGTAGAGTAAATTAAATCAAAGTAAGTAAAAAGTTAATAAGGTATTATTTATTTTATTGAATTTTATTGAAAGGATATGTTATTTTATGATCTATAAATTAAGGTAAATAGATAATTTGATCAATTTAATTTCTTTTTTATAATTAATTATACAATTATAGTACAGATAAAAATTTGGTTTAAATAATGTTATAAAAAATTACTATTTTAAGTAATTAATTTATATAAAAATATATATAGTAATTTATACTTTATTGATAAATTAAATTAGTTCCAGCAGTTGCGGTTAGATTATTATTAATTATTTGAATTAATTAATAATTAATTTTATAATGGGGTTTGTAACTTTAATAATCTTTACATTTTTATTATATTTGGAGAAATATTATTTTAAAATAAACTAGATTTTATTTATTTTATTATAATTAGGTTTGTGTGTGTGTGACTAGGATTAGATATCCTATTATTTAAACTATTGGCTTACATTAAGAAATTAAGTGTTTAGATCATTAAATTTAAGGAATGTGGCGGTATTTTTATAGTTATAAAGGAACTTGTATAAAGGAACTTTTCAAGTAAATGATAATCCATGATAAGAATAACTTAACTTATTTATTTAGGAAGCTTAGTTATTGTTGTTTATAAGGATAAATTTTAAAAAATGTTATTTAATAAATAAGTTTGAGCTTATGTTAATTCAAATCTAAGTGTAGTTTAATTAAGATTTTTTATGAGTTACATTAATTTTGCAGAAATATGGTATGGATTAATAAATTTAAGTTTGTTATGATATAGTATTTAATTGTAAAGTGAAATAATAAGTTTACTTGAATTCTAGTAAAAATATGTACAAATTGCTCGTCATTCTTGTTTTTAAAATGAGAGAAATTGTAACATAGTAATGGTACTGGAAAGTGTTGTTAGATTATTATTAAATCTAATAAAACTTTTTGTTTAAATAAAATACTCTACTTAAAATAGGGTGTAAACGTTTATCCTCCAATAAATGTGTCTAATGACAGTGTATATAATTTTCCAGGTAAGAGATAATAAAATAAATTACATTGTATTATATATGCACATACACATATCTATATGTATACATGTAATACACATTTATTCAACTGTTTTAAGTGTTATATTGTTTGTATTGCAACACTTAGCTATTCTTCAAAAAATGAAATTTATAGATCAAAGTCTCCCGTCGCTGCTTATGCTTCGCAAATAGGTAAAACAAATACTTATAGTAATAATAAAAAACGGCAANTAATAAATTGAAAAACGCAAAAAGCCCGGTAAGCCGCTGTAATCCACTGGTGAAGGTGGCAAATATAAATAAATAATCAATATAAATAATGTCTACTTACAAGGGAACCTCGCGAACCCAAAAATTCTGATTTTGATGAAACTTTGCACACATGTAAGGGAGGTCAATAGATGAGTATTGACATTTTCCGTTGCTGCT
>NW_018022291.1:0-22483 GCF_002006095.1 Pseudomyrmex gracilis
ACGTAAGGGTGATCACAAAAGTCGAAGCGAGCGTGCTTAGATTTAATTAAATAAACTCTGTTAAAGTAGCGGTTTGCACCGCAAGTTAAATGTACATTCGTGTAATAAAAGTGTGTGTGTGAGAAAAACAAAAGAAAACTCTACCATTCTGACAAAGATCCTTACACTAATATCTCATTGAAGAAGGCCCTTTACATGTTTATATTTTTTTTCTAGTAGTTTGGTATGTTGGACCGATTCCGTATGTTCCTTGTGTTCATCATAGCGAGCGGGCAAACTCTATCAATATTAATTATTGCCGTTAAATTGTAGCCGACGAGCTGTGATCGTGTGTCGTCGAAATCTGATAAGTAAAACCGTGCGATTAAAGTTTGAAGTGCCAAAAATTAGGAAGGTACGCGGGGAAATCTACAACACATACTTTGCCGAGGCCGAGCATCTATTTTATCAACGCTCGGATATTTACTTTGCAGCTACGTACTATTTATTGTCCGCCACTGCCGTGTACACGCTCGAACAACTTTTCCGCACTCACACCTGGCGCCCAACTTCAAGATTTGGTGAGAAACATTTTAAGATATGCTTGAAAAAACGTGCCGAAGGTGTACTGCACCTTCGCAATAAAATCCAAAGCGTGGTGCGCGTCACAATATACATATATATACATATATATACATAGATATACATATATGTACATATACATAAATATACATATATATATATATATATGTACATATACATATATATATATACATATATTTATTTATTTATTTTATATACAATGTTTGATTACTCTTGTGTTTTATATAATGTTTTCTATACCCTATAAGCAGTTCTCAGTTATTATTTACAAAATATTAAACATTTTATTCAATAAAACTGTTGAAAATGTTATATTGTACATAAAGATACTAATGATCTTATAACTTTATGTTGCTTTATCAAATTGAGAAGAGTTGTTTTTCCAGTATATTATGAGCTAACAAGTACCAGTATGATCAAACTGCGTTAGAATAATTGTTTTAAAAAGTCAAGCGTATATTATGAGAGTAAGCCATTGATGTCGAAACACGTAAAACTATGTTTTTTGCATACCGTCGTTTGATTGTGAGTCATATGCAAATAGTTTTGTATGTAGGTACAAAATAGCGTATCTTGCTATTGCATACCTTATTCTGGTAGAGTACATAATTACTCCGGCAACAATATCAAAACCAAAATTCTTGCACGAAACACTTCATAGTGAAAAAGTTAAGGTAACGCCACCGATCTATGCGCACGTAATTGCGAAATTTGTGATAAATTGTTTGCAAAATTCTTACTCAACGTGAAATTTAATTTGTGACTGCGCGTGACATAGTCAGCAACAACGTCGCTTACGCGCTGTGATTAACAACAATTTAATCATATAAAATCTTCTTTTTTATCAAACATAAAATATGATGTAAACAACTGAAAATAGTACAAAATTATTATGAGTTTCATATGATATTATTATATGAGAGTTAAAGATATTAATTATTAAATTCTTTTTAAATGCGTGTTACTCTCTCTGTCTAATTGTTACACTTTATAGTTCCGTAATTGTTCACAAACAAACATGGATCTTCCAGACCCATTCAAAACACACAATAATTCTACGTAAAGAAAAGTAAATGCTATTTGACGCATCTAACCATTACAACAGTTTTAAATGTCATTATTTTTTATACATAGTATTATTTATAAAAAATCTTTAGACTCTGAAATTTCTAAATTAGAAATATTTGTTTGAACGATTTGATACAAGCGTTTCTACATTATTTAATAAAGTTATTTTTAATAATTAAAACTGAGGATTAATAGTCTTCTTGAAATGTTTATTTAAGGACCTATATTTGATATATACATTATCGTTAACAACAAAAGAAGCAAACATGGACTGCAACAAACAATCTACTTCGTGTAATACAAACAACGAAATTGTTATCTCTGGTATTGCTGGACGATTTCCTAATTCTGATAATATGAAACAACTTCAGGATAATCTTTTCAATAAAATCGATCTTGCTTCGAACGATCATCAAAGATGGAACACTGGTAAGATATTTTTTGTTGAGTGTGGGTGTGTGTGTGAGAAAGAGAAGAACTGAGTGATTGGCTAATTACTGCATAATTCCTTCACATTTCTATTCAGTAGCATAAAACGTAAACTTTACACATTTCACGTTCTTATCGAGTAGCTGATCGATGGCGGCGTTTACTCTCGCTAACATAAAGTATTGAAAGTCTCGTACGTTTATTGTAAGCCAATAAAACAATCTTAAATATAAACTTTTCTGAAAACTTAAAACAGTCCTAAATGTAAAATGCGATATGTAGCTGCATTTGGCATTAGAAATTGAAAATCGAAAACAAATAGAGCTACTCGATTAATTGCAGTTACGCAAGTACACAAATTTCTGAGCTACAAATGCACTTCAAAATTTTACAGTATGAAAAGCGATCTATAAGATATTTGATCCGAAATTTAGCGCAAAGTAACTATATTGATGGAAACTATTTGAATTTTGGCAGCTGAGTTTGACATGCCCTCTAGACTTGGCAAGATCAATAACATAGAGAAGTTTGACGCACAATATTTCGACATTTCTATGACTGAAGCTCAAGTATTAGATCCTATGGCTAGAATGTTACTGGAACACACTTATGAGGCAATTATTGATGCTGGACTTAATCCTGAAGAGTTACAGAAAACAAATACTGGTGTATTTATAGGATGTTGTTTTTCTTTGACATTTAATGAACTTATGTATAATAAACCTCAGGTACAAAAATTGTTTGATATGATAAATTAAATTACGATAAATATTATAGTATTTCGGTTTTTACTTAAAAATTACTCAATAGAATCATAGAGAGAAACATTGATAACACATATTTCATTATGTTTTCTTACGACACTTTTGTGTGCCATCACTTTCACTTCGATAGAATTTAGGAGCTATATTAAAAACTCAAGTTTGATTTGAGTTTATGCTATATATATATATATATCCATTCAACTTTTTAATTCTGCCATTAATCTACATCTACAATTTGTGAAAAAAAAGCGATTTTTGTTTTATATCCGTGTGCATATATAATTATAATTCAGGCTCGGAATTGTTTATACAAAATTCCTGATAAAGATAGGCACTTTTGCTGCTTTTTCTTTACTGCTCTTATCAACAATAATTCTGTCTCATGCTTGATAAAAAGCGTGCTAAAAGAGAAGCGCGTTTGCGTCTTGAAACGGTAACTGTCGTTGAAATGTGTACAAGCGAGTAAAGAAAATCAAAGAGGCGTCATTCTTAAAACTTCGGCTGAAGATGCAAATTATGAGTACTAAAGTATAACCACTTATTAGCAATATCAAAAACTGGAACTGGCTCAGTGATCTCGCGGCCTGAGTGCAGGGGTTACAAACATGAGAGTCCCAAGTTCGAATCCGCTTATCACTTTAGAATGTTTTTCTGGGCCGGTCTCTTTCAATCGAGTTAATCAAGTGATTGGCGAACTAAATCGGGCCATCAAAAAATTAATTTGAGTAAATTTTCGAATTAATTTTTCTCCCACAAGGCGATCTTAAGAGGGTCCTGGAGCGTAATATATACAGGGTGTCTGACAATTACTTTAAATTCTCTCGTAGGCAGGTAGAAGAAGTAAAACTGACTCAAAAAGTCCTGAACCATTTGTTTCTATTACATATAATAAAAAAGTAATTATTGAATAAATCAATCCAATCAACGCCGACTTTTAGCCGGGCGGACGTTTGTGAGCCGCGCGGAGCGTTCACGCACACCGTGGTTCACTGACATGCGTTCGGCTAAAGGTAGGCGCTGATTAGCTTGATTTACTCAATAATTTCTCCTTTATTATATGTAATAGAAAAAAATGGTTCAGGACTTTTTGACTCAGTTTTACTTCTTCTACCTGCCAACGAGAGATTTCAAAGTAATTGTCGGACACCCTGTATATCGTGACTGTTACCTATACAAGTGACATCAACCATAGAACGTCGTTAGAGAAACAAGGACACATATATCAAAAGAAATTATATTAGATTTAAACGTATTAGTCAATGTTTGTATATTTTTGTCTTCCAAATCATAGTCTAATAGTCTCATTACATTTTTGAATGTTATGTTTATCTTGGACATTAATTTGGTTTTTATGCATAATTCTTAAACTGTAAATGCTAGTACACTAAAGTGGAAGTGATTGTAATTTTAAAAATTGTTGTTAAGTTTTTTATATATTGAAATGTGTCCGAGATTAATTTCATTATTTTCTTTTATTCTATAGAGCCGTTTTTCTATCCAAGCAATAAATACAAAATGCAATCTAAAATACGAATTACTCGTTCGATCGGTATAACAGAAAGATCCAGGCACGAGCCCGATACAGATGGGCAAGCCCACTATGCCGTGTATCGCGTGATAGTAGTAGTATACTGTACAATCCTAACTTGACAGAAGAGAATGGAAAATAAAAAGAAATGCTGAAAAAGACTAGAGACAAAGCAAAAAAAAAGTGGAAAAGAGAAGATGACCCGCAATTGCTCGTCCGGTTATGAGCACGTTAAAATAATTACGTAAAATTAAAAGTATCAAAAAATGAATATAACCCTGATAGGAAAACATTTACAAAATTATGTGACAAAATCTTGCACTAAAATTGTAATTTACAATTATTTAAATATATTTTCGGAAATAGATGTAAAAACATTGATCTTTTATGAAATATTTGTGTTTGTTTGCAAAATTACTTTCCAAATACTATTTCGTCAAAGAATAACGATATGGCGAATCATCTTAGTGCAATCATTGCAAAATCGTCGTCACTCATTATGCCATTTTTGTGGAATATTTTCACAATTTGCTTATTAAGAAACATTGACTCAAACAAAAATAGTTTCTATTCATCAAAGTAAATGTAATGGCACGCAAAAGCATAATAAAATATATATATATGTGTATACATATATTTACTCTATATATGTATAGGTATAGAGTAAAAGTGTCTATTACGAGATACCTTTTTGTAAAGGCTTATAATTTACTAAATATGTAATCTTAACTTTTAGTTTTATGTTGAACTTATGGGAAATATATTCAAGGTTTATCACCAAAAATGAGCAATCGATAATATCTATACTTTGTTGTATGTAAATTTTTTTTATCAAAAGTGCCGATCTGCCCATTCAAAAAAAAAGTTTCTAATATGAGACACAAGGAATTTCTTTCCTATAAGAATCTAAGCAACAATAGAACTATCGTCATTCTTAACATATGTTGTTCAGTAGTATGGGACGTTAAAGTGTTTAGATGCTTTTGAATATCTCATTGGTTTGCTTCTTACTGTTTTAACAGCCTCTAATTGAATGTAAAACCACGATTGCTTCTTCTTTGCCTTCATGTGAAAATATGATTACTAAACACTTATTAATACATCAAATAAAGAACTTGACAGAATAAAGAACTTGACAGTTCTTAATATAAAGTACCTCATATTAAGAGCGACTGCGTGTCTCATATTAGAGAATATAAAATTGTAGAAAGGTGAAGTTTACCGATAAAGTATGTAATAAATTTACAAAACTACATGATAAACCACTTATAATGCATGTGTACATTTGAGTGAATTGAAATGACAGTGAAGCCTATGACATAAAAGTGGTAAATACATATTTTAAATTTATAATGATTATTTTTCTTATCTGCGCGTACGCGATAGCTTCTTTGCAGACACCACGTCACTTTCGGCAATGAACGACACTAACAAAAAGTTTGATGTTTTTGTGTAAGTGATGTGTTAAAAATATGCAATTATGAATTTGCAGCCATTTACAATAAAATAGCTATCTCCCATTAAGCGACTATCTCATAATAGGCACCTTTAGTTTATATACATGGTGTCCTACAATTAATTTAACAACTCTCGTAGGCACGTAAAAGAAGTAAAACAGAGTCGAAACGTCTTATACCATTTTGCTAAATTCGCATTAGTTTCCAAGATCTTAATTAACAAAGATCCGCGAATAAGCATGTATCAGGCTGTCTTACGCGCGTAAGATTGCCCGATGCGTTTCGCGCGCTCACGGTATTATCCGTAGTAACGTATGGAAGGAGCTATAATTATAACAGCATATACTATAACGTATACATAATAAAAGATAGCCGCGCGAAGCGCGTAAAACAGCCTACTACATGCTTATTCGCGGATCTTTGTTACTTAAGATCTCGATAACTATTGCGAATCTCGCAAAATGATATAAAATTTTTTGACTCAGATTTACTTGTTCTCTCTGCCTACGAGAGATGTTAAAATAATTATCGGACACTTTTTGTATACACATGTACATATGTATGTGTAATTATATTTTATGTGTAATTATAGATAGCTGAACATGTACATTCATCTGCCAAACTTTTCCTGGCAAACAAGATTTCTTCTTGGTTAAATGTCTCTGGACCATCATACGTTGTAGATACAGCCTGCAGTTCAAGTCTTTTCGCTTTAGCTCATGCGTACACAAGAATGAAAAACGAAGAATGTGATGCGGCCATTGTAGCTGGTGTTAACCTGTGCTTGCATCCTTATATAACGTATCAATTCTTTAGTCTTGGTAAAGTTAATTTTTAAATGATACTATTGTTACACAGTACATATTTGGTTTTCAAGTTTATCACAAAATATGATAATGATTAACGATGCAAGAAGAGAGAAATAGGAACCAATTACGAGATGAAATGTAATAGATATCTCAATTTCTTTTCACAAAGTCCATTAAACCATAAAATGGGCACTGTTTTTACAATGGTTGATAGATCTATTTTATTATCAGAACCCATATATCATCGTAAAAATCTTTATTATGTTATTGACACTCTGTTAACTAATAATTATCCACTCGACTTTATTTTTAAAATAATTAACAGGCTTAACCCTTTGCGGTCGGTGCCGCCACTGTGGCGGCATTTGTAATCTGTCGTAGAAGTCGGTGTCGCCGCTGTGGCGGCATGATCACGTCTCGAAAGAAACATTACAGATTAGCATCAATATATTGTGTCCTTTNAAATATAAATATATCTACCTTAAATCGCTTAAGCAACAGTGGCTCCGAAAAGCTAAATTTGCGCCGACTAGCTGGTACTCCCAAGCGAAAAATTTACCGACCGCAAAGGGTTAAAATGTTGTTCTCTAATAAACTTAATAAACATCTTAAAAATCATAATCTTTTAGACAACACAGACAAACCACCAACACATTATTGTGTAATTCCATATATATCAAATATTGAGCGTATCTTTGATCCTCTCATAAAAGTAGCAATCAGAAATAATACTTCAGTAAGACCAGCTTATAGAAATTTTAATTTACTTAACAAATTTATGAAAGCACATAAAGACTATGTTTCAATAGATAAACAGCAGTCTGGTATCAGGCTGCTCTTCAAACCCTGATGAAATGAGTTGTAATGTTCACGAAACGTCGGTATAAAAATGACACTAGCGCGGTTCAAACCCGAAAAAACATCTTTGTATGTTAATATTTTTATCTTATTTTACTAATGGACTATTTCATTATTAAGGTATATGTCCAATAATTCACAATTTATATACAATTTTTTTATATATTTTTTATTGTTTTTATATGTAATTTAATTCTTAATTAGACTTTTGATATTTATAATTGCCAGTTGTACTATGTATTTGTAGTTTCCACTGAAGATGACTTTAAATATATAGTCAAAACGTTTAGAATAGTGATGTATGTATTAACGTTTATTATATTTCATCCCGTAATTATGGTTCCCATTGTCGTCTTCTTGCATCATTAATTTTTGTATCCGGAACCGGAGGTCATCCTCAAAATCGTTTTTTCATGATAATGATTATTGACATTAAATTGTGCGGAGTGAAAGACATGAATTTTTTCTAGTTCTGTTTTATTATTGCGTCAGACTGCTTTAGCTGACCACCTTCAGCTGATGATAAACGATCACATAAGAGCCAAGTGAAATAAATTAGCGCAGCAGCAAGGAAACGCTAAAGAAAATTTATTTCTTTCGCCGCGCATAAATGACGGCTACTGTACATTAATAATGCTGAAAATTGACCAGAGAAATAACATGTCCATAAGACAAACTATTATTATATAAATAATTTTAGGAGTATTGTCCGCTGATGGTTACTGCAGACCTTTTGATGAAAACGGCAGTGGTTACATGCGCAGCGATACTGTAACAGTGCTGGTTTTGCAGAAAGCAAAAAATGCAAAACGAATTTACGCTACATGTGTTAATGTTAAAACAAATTGCGATGGTTTCAAAGAAGAAGGTATTACATATCCCTCTTTTAAAATGCAGAAAGCTTTACTAGAGGAGTTTTATAAGGAATGCAAAATTGCACCTTCTGAGATATCTTATATGGAAGCTCATGGAACTGGTACTGTAGTAGGCGATCCAGTAGAAGTTAAAGCTATTGATCACGTTTTCTGTAAAAACAGAAATAGTCCTTTATTGATGGGCTCAATAAAATCAAATCTTGGACATTCTGAGCCTGCTAGCGGTCTCTGTCAAATAGCAAAAGTATGTAGATATATACATGATAAGCTATAATAAATGACCCATTTTTACTTCGTTGTATACTGTTTCTACAAAAAGTTCAAAATATAAATTCTAAGATTTTGAAAACATAAGTCAGTTGTATTAGTTTAAATAGCTGTGCATACGAACAACGCATGTTCATGTGTGTATTTGCTTTAAGCGCTTAGCGCTTTAAGAAGCAATCTAGTTTTATTGTCCAAAGCAAAACCGCTGAAATGCATCTCTTATTGTGAAAATCAGTCAGTTAATATTTCTAAACGGTATACCATTTTTTTAAACATTACACTCTGCATCTTTCACGCTTAGAGACTCGTCTCGCGAGTCTCTTTTCCGTCTTCACATTCTTTTGTTGTTGTTTTATATAAAAATGCGTCAAATGCTCATAAATTTACCATTTGAAATTTTCCTGCAAACAATTATCAGCAACTTTTTAAGCCTGAAAGTAATGTAAGACTTTTTATAAAAACCTTCTAAATCGTATTCTTAGTTATCTTGCAATTAGTCAGCTGCATTAAATAAATTTGGCTTAAAATAACTGGCCAGCAAAGTGTTAAAATTATGTTATTGTCACTCGATAATATATACGCACTATAAGCAATGATGCGCAATTTGTAGAAATTCAACAAAGAGTGAAGGTAACATCTGACAAAAGTCATAGAAACAACTCGATTCTGAAAAGTTGAGTCAAGGGAAACTCTGCTGTAACGTAATAATAGTATACACATAATTGTAAATGTTACAGGTACTGATAGCAATGGAAACTGGTAAAATTCCAGCAACTCTGCACTTCAAATCACCGCGAAAAGATCTTACTGCTGTTCTTGAAGGTAGAATTAAAATTATTACTGAACTTACACCTTGGAATGGTGGGTACGCAGGTGTAAATTCTTTTGGATTTGGTGGCGCAAACTGTCATGTATTATTAAAATCAAATCCGAAAAATAAGATAAAAAAACTAGACGACTTACCTAGACTTGTAATTGTGTCTGGTCGTACTGAAGAAGCTGTTCAAACGATTCTGGATGATGTAAGAGCTTAGAAATTATATTAATCGAGAATCAAATTATTATTTTTTTTTTTTCATTTTTATTTACCCAAAACTAGATTAATTCTGGAGTTTAAAATCTTGAGATTAGCTTGTGCAAAAGAAATAAGTAGATACTGTTTCGGAAACTTGTCAACGTCAACTGCAAAACTACGGGTTCCCATTTAAAAATTTTGAAAGTAAATTTAGCACAAATGGGAAGATAATTTTCAGATCAAATGTCAGCATCTAAGAACTTCAGAAACATAAATTTTAGTATTTCTCATATTTTTTGAGATATTTGTCTGACGCAAGTAATATGAAACACTAGAGTGTTTTGTATAGTCCGAACTGGCTAAATTTCTCGGAAAGTAGACTCAGTTTAAAAAACAATGTTTGAAACAAAAGTTGCAAAGTATACAGCGATATATTTACTGATGTTAATAAATTGACTTATGATAATGTCAATGTCACATCGATTTTTATAAATAGAACTTTTTTATCGCATATTCTTGTAGCTGCCATTGAGGCGTTTTTGAAACACTAGTTACAAGCCATTTGTTGATGAGTACTTGCTGAGTGACTTTATGAGTCCTTATATTTTGAAACAATTTACTGTTTTGTATTGTTTTTACTTTTTTTAAATAACGTTTTTTATTACGTTATAGGTACATAATCGGCCGATAGATACAGAATATATTGCTCTTTTACACAGCACTTATAATAAAAATATAGAACGTCACCCGTATAGAGGATATACTATAGTTGGATTAACAGAAGATCATAGGTCAATTAATAAGATAGAATGTTATTCAAATATAAGTAAACAAATATGTTTTCTATTTCCCGGAACAGATGTCATATGGAGTAATATAGGTATTTAATTAAATAAGTTATTATACATGATTTATAAAATATATAAAGTATTATATGTGTACACACTCATACGCACACATGTATGTATTGTACACGAACACGCTCACTCTAAAAATGCTGAAAAACTATCAATTTCAATTTATGTCAATATATTCTTTGCTCTATTTATTTATATTCGTTGTTAATTTATTTTTTCTATGCTATATGACCTTAATTATAATTCAGTATGTAGATCAATAACTGCGAAATGTTCGACACACAATGATGTAAATTTGTTTTATATGAATTGTGTTTGGATAATGTTTTCATTTTTTTTACCAAGTAGAGAACTTTAGGTTCTGAAGTTTAAACTAGAAATATATAAACGGTAATAAGAGCTGTTCGCTGGATGTTGTGTGTAAATATGCGTGTGTGTATATATTTATATATATATATATATATGTACTCACGAGTAAATCTTACACGTGAGTTTTTAAATCAATTTTTTTATTTCTTTTTTTCATCATTTATTATATCCAACTCAGAAGGTTGAAAATATAACCAAACTATTTTGGGTTGCATACTTGTCACATTATTACTTATTTTCAAGTTACATTTTGGTTTGTAGTTGCCGTTAATTACTATTTCTTGCTTTTCTTTACACCACACCGACCTCAAAAGAGCTCTTTATATATTTGATCTTGAAGTTACTTTATTTGAAATATATATATATTTCTTGTTTATTTAAGCATGTTTTTGTTTGAATGTTCAGTTTGAATTCATGCATATGAATAATATTTTTATCTGTTATTTTTTAGGCCAAGATTTAATGAAACTACCAATAATTGTCAAGACAATTCAGAAATGTGATGAAGCACTAAAACCATACGATATATGTGTCACGGACATTTTATTAAATAAAAAGGAAACTACTTGCAATGACAATATAAAATCATTCGTGGCAATCATTAGTATTCAGGTAAATAAAAAAAAACTTTAGTTTGTAAAATTAGTTTTGTATATTTACGATTTGCTTTTTATATTTGTTGAATTGTGGCGACTGCGTGACACAATTACGTCTAATTTAAAATTAAAATGTGTGTATTTTATATTTTAATAATTTTGCACACATATACAACATATATCTAGTTTTTGGCATTTAAACCAGCCAGTAAATTGTATTTCGATAGAGTAGTTCTGATGTTATGATATATTATCTATAATAGAATATGTTATGTTATGTTATTTTTATATAGATTGCAATAGTAGATCTTTTACTACATATTGGAATTGTGCCCGATTATGTACTTGGTCAGTCGATTGGTGAACTTTTGTGCGGATATGTGGATGAACTTTTTCCTGTTGAGGAAACAATTTTAATGGCGTATTATATGAGTGTTGCGTTTGATAAAATAGAAGTAGAACGGGTAAGTAAGTGTAAGTACTTTATTCTGTGTACATACGCATGTTACTGTATTGTTATGTTTTTTTTCAGTGTGATTATATTTCTGCTGCTTCTAATCAGTATTCAGAATCTACTAAATTAAAGCTACTAGAATATCTGAATCAAATAGCACCATATAAATCTATGAAAAATTTTAAGTATAGTAAGAAATGGTTAAACAAGTTTTTGCCTCACAATAAAATATACAACTCACTTACGCAGTTATCTGCTGCAGAATATTATGCACACAGTGCAGTATATTCGTCACTTGAAGAAATTTTACCTATGATACCGAAAAGTGTGGTAGTTATTGAAATAATATCATATAATAATTGGCAATTTTTTATGAAAAACTGTTTAGATTCAAACTATATTTCATTATTTCAACACGGTCACCAAAATAATATAGATAGCGTTTTGAAAGGAATTGGGAATCTTTATAATATCGGATGTCAACCGCAAGTTGCAAACTTATATCCGCCAATACAATTTCCAGTCAGTCGTGGAACACCAATGATATCTCCTCTNATAAAGTTTGTTTGTTTTTTTGTTTTGATGAAAAATAAGGATTAATTTTACCTAATATTATATATAGTTATATATTTTATATAGTTTATATTTTATTGCTGTTATAGATGGGATCACTCTGAAAATTGTTACGTTGCAAACTTTCTAAATAAGAAAAAACCTACCATTAGAGAAACAATTCAAGAGATTACATTCAAAGATTCCAATTTGAAATATATGTATGATCATGTAATTGACGGTAGGATTCTATTGCCAGCTTCAGGTTATCTGATTTTAATTTGGAAAATGATTGGAACAATGTCATGCTGCGACTATAAAGATATACCAATTATATTTGAAGATGTTAACTTTCTTCGCGCTACTTACTTATCAAAATCGACTACAGTTAAACTGACTCTTTCAATACAAAACGGTAAGAGTCTATTTGTATATTTGTTTTTCCTTCTATCTTCTCTCTCTGTCTCTTTCTCTCTTTCTTTCTTTCTCTTACAGACTTTCTTTCTCTTACACGCACACATACAACAAATTTATTATACATATGTTTATTTCTCTATTGTTTTCCTATTAATTATTATATAGGCAGCAATCAGTTTGAGATTAGTGAAGAAACTACTGTTGTTGTTACTGGAAAAGTGTGGATTCCACATGATATTGCAAATCATAAATTACTTATTCATAATTTAAAAGAACCTGAATATAACGTTACAAAATGTATGAATACCAAGGATATTTACAAAGAATTACGACTTCGTGGTTATCACTATTNTGGTATATTTCAAGGCTTGAAAAGTGCATCAATTTCAGCAAAAATGGGATATATTACATGGTCAGACAATTGGACAGCATTTATTGACAACATGCTGCAGATGAAAATTTTGTTACTAGATTCCAGAAGTCTTTTTGTACCAACAAGAATTCGTAAATTAGTAATTGATCCTCAATTTCACATAAACCAAATACAAACTACGCCTGATGAAAAAGCGAGTAAGTATATTATAATGAAATATACTCCACATATCATATTTTATGGATAAAATCTGTACGATAAAATGTAAGTAAAAAATAATATAAAGAAAATAAGAAACTTTCTGTACACACATACATACACACATTTAATACTCTTAATATTAACACATATCTTGTCATGGCAAAAGATCTAAATTATGGTACATATGTGCAATATCTGTTACCATACCCACTAACAGACATTTCAAAGTAGTATCACAAACATTCTTCTACATCGAGTGTTTTTTGTGAAACAGTTATCGACAATCTCTCTCCTGTCTCTACCATTATACATCTCTATTATGCTATCTCACTCTCTTTTCTTTTTAAATTTCTGTAGTGGAGATATACAATTTTTATTTCAGACTTTTCTGTACGCGTTTATGATTCTCTGGACGTTATAATATCTGGAGGAATAGAAATGTATGGCGTTATGGCTACAAATATACCTCGACAAGTTACTGAACCTATTCATGATGAATATTGTTTTATTGCTCATTGTGATCGTGCTGTGATGTCTCTAACAGAAATTATACAAATATCAGCGCATATCTCGCTTGAATGTAATCTAGTACTACAGGCAAATTTTATTGAATTAATTGAAGATGTTGACACAGTTACAGAGCAAGATCTAATCTCTACAATCCTTTATGACATTTTAAATAATTTGCCAATGATCGAACCAAATGTTACATTGGTTGCTCCAGCTAATCGTTTCAAAAATAATGAATTATCNNCAAATATCAAGCAGTCCGACAATTTGACAAAANATAACAATTTCCTAATNATNNTTGTTTTCAAACTTTTAACAAAAAACANAAGTGAATTAATCAATACATTATTGTCTACATTAAAGGAAGGTTGCTTTGTGCTGTCAAGAGAAAATCTCACTGAGTCNTACAATTATACATTATTACAACAATATAAGTTGAATATAGTTTTAGAGAAACGTACAGAGAAAGAGGCATTTGTGCTTTTAAGAAAAACACAAAGCATTGTACCGCAAGAAGTTATATATATAAATAACTCTGACTTTTCGTGGATTAACAAGTTGAAGTCTGCATTAAACATGGATGATAAATTAAACGCATCCACAAGAACAATATTAGTTGCAGACGATTTTGAATGTGGCATATTGGGTTTTATCAATTGTTTACGAAAAGAGCTGAACAAAACAGATGACAAGATTAGATGTGTATTTATCCAAGATGAAAATGCGCCGAAANTCTCTTTACAAGACTCTTTCTACATAAACCAATTACACTTGGACTTGCCTATTAACATTTTACGCCCCAACAAAGTTTGGGGATCGTATAGACATCTTCCGTTACCACAACTAAAACCAAAATTNGTACAGCATGGTTATGTCGCTCAGAGTGTATGTTCATATAGATTTATAAATTAATTTATGATATTTTCCTATTGTGTATTTTTTATTACATCAGTATTGAATATTTGTTGCAGGTGCGAGGTGATTTGAGCAAGTTGCGTTGGGTTGAAGGCCCGATATCTCCTGATTACAAACAAGAAAATCTCGTACGTGTAGTTTACGCATCACTTAATTTCAAGGATATTGTGATAGCTACCGGTAGAATTTCTTTAGAGATTTTTGGAAACGCAAGAAATATCGATTCTTTCTTAGGATGTGAATTTGTCGGGTACAATGCAGCTGGTAAAAGAATAATGGGAATATCTACTGTAAGGTATGGAGAACACAAATTTATTAGTTGTTACAATTTATATACAAAACAGTTATTTCCAATAATTCACTTTTACAAGATTAAGCTGGTCGATGCAATTCACAATCCTTTCCTGTATTTTTCTAAGGTTTGACACGAGTTGCGCGACCTTATTGAAGCCGGGACATACAAACAAATTTAAAGTTACTTGAATTTTGATAGTAAAACCAAAAAATCTATTTAAATATTATTCAGTTATGATTCTGCAATTCCTGTGCATGCGTATGTGCGTGCACCGCACATATATTTTTTATCCATGAATGGATAACAATTAATTTTAGAGATTTTTACAGATAGAACAAGTCAATGCTTTACGTATGACTACAAGCTACACCAACTAATATTTTGTTAATGCATTTCTATGAGAGTAAAATGCTACTGTGTTGTTTCTTGTCACGCGTAACGCATTGAATGTCCTGTCTGCAGACGCCAAAGTTTACTGTTAAAACATAGAAAAACAATATGTGTATTTTATAAACTACTACTTTAAGTAAACCATTTTAGAGGAATCACAAATCTTATTGTGGCTGATCCACAACTTTGTTGGATCATTCCTGACAAATGGACGTTTGAGGATGCTGCAACTGTCCCAATTGCTTATTGTACGAGTTATTATGCTTTGTACACACGTGGAAAATTAAAGAAAGGAGATAAAATTCTTATACATTCTGGAACTGGTGCCGTTGGGCAATCTGCAATTTATCTCGCGCTTTTTGAAGGATGTGAAGTTTTTACAACTGTAGGAACACCTGAAAAACGCAACTTTATAAGAGGAAAGTTTCCTTCTATACCTGAAGATCATATAGGAAATTCTCGAGACACCAGCTTCGAACAAATGATTAGTCAACAAACAAAAGGTCGAGGTGTGGACATCGTGCTAAATTCTTTAGCAGAAGACAAACTGCAAGCATCTATTCGGTGTTTGGCAAGAGGTGGTCGATTTTTGGAAATTGGAAAGTATGATTTACTATCTAACAATACTATAAATTTAAAAGAATTTTCAAAAGGTATTAGTTTTTATGGAGTTATGTTAGATAAAATATTTATTAGTACTGATGTAACAAGAAAAATAAATATTCGTAACTCGATAACCAATATGATTCAGCGTGGAGCGATCGTACCACTTGTAAGAGAAGTTTTTGAACAACATGAGGTAGAAACCGCTTTTAAACATATGGCAGCTGCAAAACATATAGGAAAAGTAAGTTAAAATAAACCTAAACTTACAATTTTTACACAAAATGTAATACTGTGTATAGCAACTAAAGGCGTTTACGTCATGCGTGATCGAGGTTGTATATTTCATATATACATTACTTAAAAAAATAATTATTTAGAATTAACATATAAACGTTTCAATATACTTATACCGATTTACACTGTGGTTTTTTTCACCATAAATGTCGAATAAAAAAGTTTAAGTAAAAACAATCTTAGCAAAATGTTACTTAACTCTTAAGATTGCAGTAGAATTGAATATGTGGCTTTGCCAGATTATGCAGTTCCTGTTATTAATCTGCTATCGATAGTTCGATAATGACATAAATGCTATTTGTTGACAAAAACTTTAGACCTGATTATTTTGCAAACGGCTTTCAATGTTTTGCGATATTCTTGTAACCAACAATATTGTAGCCAACTCTTTACAAATTGTTATCAATTTATTTAATTATTGAATTAAAAATTTAAACCAATTACTGAATAAAAATGTAAAAATAAAAGCTACAAATAGTTTTGTGTCATGTGTCGAAAATATATTTTATTAAAACAAATATTTTATTTTTGTGTGTTTCTGTCTCAATATAAAGAACAGTTGAAATATAACTTTACTAAAACTTTTTAAATTTAGTAAAACCTTTAACTTTAAATATAACTATTAAATATAACTTTAAATATAATTTTTAAATATAACTTTATTAAGACTTTTTATTTTTACTTTTAGGTAATCATAAAAGTACGTACAAAAAAGGAAGATGTGGACGCTCCTATTCTCGCGTATCCTCAATATTTCTGTCATGAACATAAATCTTATATTATTTTGGGCGGTTTAGGCGGTTTTGGCCTGGAGTTAACTGACTGGTTGATTCTTCGTGGCGCTCGAAAAATTATACTCATTTCACGAAATGGTATAAAGAACGGTTATCAACACTCAAGAGTAGAGTTATGGAAATCGTATGGAGTAAATGTGCAAATAATGACAGGTTTTGACGCATCTACTCATGAAGATTGTGCTTCCATTTTACATTCTGCCAACGAATTAGGACCAGTAGATGCTATATTTAATCTCGCAGTTGTGCTAAAAGATAATATTTTCACGAATCAAACTCCGGAAACATTTGAAGAAACATTTCAGTCNAAAGCTCTAGCTACAAAGCAACTGGACGATTTGTCTAGAAAAATGTGTCCTCATCTGCGACATTTTGTGGTATTTTCATCTGTTTCTTGTGGAAAGGGAAATCCTGGACAAACTAACTACGGTATGGCCAATTCGATAATGGAAAGAATCTGCGAAAAAAGAGCGCAAGATGGATTACCTGGCATGGCTATTCAGTGGGGTGCGATAGGTGACGTCGGTCTTGTCGCTGACATGCAACAAAACAATAAAGAACTAGTTATCAGTGGAACATTGCAACAACGAATATCATCTTGTTTAGAATCACTAAACACTTTCTTAATGCAGAATCGACCGATTGTAAGCAGTATGATTGTAGCTACAAAATCGAAAATTTCTGGTGATATTCTGCATGTTGTGATGAACATTATGGGTAAATATAGAAATTACTATATTATAAACTCTTCTCTTTCCCTCTTTCTTTTTATCAACAATAACAATGATTTTTTATTCCATTATCAAATGATACTTTTACATGTTTGTATATAAATTTCATACTTAACGCTCTCTCTTTGTCTCTTACACACATAGGATTAAAAACTTTAAAAGGAGTTGGAGAACATGTACTCTTGTCTGAACTTGGTATGGATTCTATGATGAGTTTAGAAATTAAGCAAACAGTAGAAAGAGAATTCAGTGTCTTTTTCACAATCCAACAACTTCGCACTCTCACATTTGCTAAGCTCAAAGAAATAGCTAAAAAAGATATGTACGACCAAAAGAATATTGAAACACAACTTGACACGAATAACTCGCAACATATAAAAGTCTTTAATCTTTTCCGGTTAATATCTGACTTAGATATATTTTCAAACATTTGTATAGAGCTCTCTACACAAGGAGAAGTAGATAGAAACCAAGTATTTCTTTTGCCAGGAATTGAAGGATTTGCTAACGTATACACCTCAATAGCTTCAAAAATTAAAGCTCCTGCAATATGCTTACAACATAGTTCTAATTATCTTCCTGAATCTGCTCACTCTGCAGTACACTCAGCCACTGATCTTCTACCTGTATGTAGTAAACTAGAAATTTGTACATCTAGAAATGAAATTATAAGTTTTATGGTGTTTACAAGCAATATTAATTACAAAAATCCTGTATTTTTTAGCATATATTATCAAAACTAACAGATTCTACAGAATTTGTAATTGGCGCATATTCATATGGATCTCTTATTGCTATTGAAATGGTAAAACAATTAGAAGCTAAAAACTTTCGAGGACGATTAGTCGAGTATTAATAGATAATAAATAAGACGATTATTAGAGTATTAATAGACGGAGCTCCCAAGTACTTAAGAAACTTACAGGAAACATTTTTCCCTTTTACTAATAATCAAGAATTTCAACTTATTGTGTTAAGGCAATTAATGGATGTGTTTAATATACCTGTATCAGAAGTGGTATGTAATATATAATATTACACATACAAGTGTGAAAGACAACATACATGTTATACAATATATCATATACAGATACATACATATATATATAGCACTGACACATTAAAACTATGGCAAATAGAAACATATTCTATACATTTAACATTTACTAACAGTTAATATTTTAATATTTGTTTAATATTTGTTTTAGATTATATCAGAAATGAGTAAATATGTTACCTGGGAAGAAAAACTAAATATTTTAATCAAAAATAAGTCTGAAATAGCCAATACGATTTCTACTGATTCTATTAAAATATTTTGTACAACAATTTACAAACATTTAATTGCTATTCGAGAATATGATATGTCTTCATTGGTTTCAATCCGGTCACCTATAATATTATTGAAAGCAACAAATTCATTACTTCCTTCGATAGAAGAAGATTTCGGTTTAAATAAGGTAATTTAGCAAATATTCCACTTTTCTTATGTAATATATTTTTTTGTCCTACTTTATATATTTTTATATAACAGATGTGTTTTTGTCGCAGATAAGCAAAAATGTACAAATTCACTACGTAGATAGCAATCATATATCAATAATTAACACTGAACTGGTTGCAGCTGCTATTAATGGAAACATAAAACAAGAGCAATAAATAGTTTGTCGTCGAGAAAAATAACAAGAGAATGTAAAAGCATTACATAAGTAATTTGCTGTCAATTTAACAAAAACAAACAAATTATCTGGAAAAGAGATGCCAAATTTCTGGAAGAGTGCGCGATTTAAAAAACATTTATACAACATGTGTCTTAATATACATGAATCTAATAATGACTATTTAGTGGAAACTATGACTCTACTAATCTCAACATTATTGTAACGATATCAAAATTGATTTAATTTAACTTTGCGAACTCAAGCATATAAAAAATAGGTAAATCTTTTAAAAACAGACAATTGTTTTCAGGAAATTTTTTGTTTTCTGTAAATTGACAGCAAATTATTATTATTGCTTTTTCCTTGCTGTTGTTTTGAATACACACTACGGGTTGTGAGTTGTGACTAAAAAATATGGAGTGTGATTTAAAAAACTACTTTTTGTAAATCGAAATAAAATGGATTTTGAAGAGAAATTTACATATATTGATTTTCTAAAGATGCATCTCAACATACATTACTATTTACAAAAGAATTACCAAGAAAGTACAAAGAACCAAATTTTAAAATTTATTAAATTATTACTTTTAAACATTAATGTCTTTGATAAAGCCAGTATATATTCGATTCTTAATGAATAAACTACCATAACTAATGCAAACAATAGCGTTCGTGGAACATACCTAGAAATAACTACATTTTCTTTTTTCTAGGTTACTACTAGCATAATCTTGTATTTATATTCTCATTCTTTCATCTTTTATATATTTTCAAATCTCAACAAACTTGTATCGAACAACGTTTATACAGCAAAACAAAAGCAGTATTTAAAGATATGTTGTGCACATCAAATCAAGACTTTCTTTTAGATTTCATTCTGCAGTGTTTCGGAGTAAATAGTGTAACAACGAATGCTTTTCAGGTAATGACACAAGCCGAAACAAAAATTATTTTCCGCATAACATCCGAAAGCGAACGGCTCTTCACGACTATTTATATATTATTTATTCGTTTAAAAGACGTCAGAGCCCGAGAAAAATTATTTTATTTTTATTTTTCAATAAATATTGAGAGAACAGAATGATTTTTGTGTTGCCTTGTGTCGCTAACTGGAAAGCATCCACATGCAAGCAAAGAAACACAGCGAAAGTACAGAAACAAATCAAAACAGTGTATCGTTACAAAAGATATAATAGAGCTGATATCAAACAGAATCTGCTATTATAGTTACTGATATCTTTGTGATGTCTCTTTGTTTCAAACTTTATGACGTGAAACTTTTTGTACCGATTCAAGTGACCGTCTTATAGACTGTGAAGGAAATGTAATACGGATTTAAATTATAAAGTGATATTTGCAAGGCCGAAGCTCAGACTTTAGCATAATGGAGAACGCATAAAAGAATCGACCAATCAAAGCATTCTAGAACAAGAAGTAAAGGATAGAAATAGAAGGCTGAGTTGATTGATTCTTTTATATCTTTTGCGTTGTACATTACGCGAAAGTCTGTGCTTCAACTCATACCGTCTATCATAATTATGTATGACTATATCTAAATCATAATTGTTGTACTTTATANATGATGCACACCTTATATATACTTAAATATATACTGTAATGACTTATACGCAATTACATAGAAGACTAACAGAAATTTATATAAAATTATACACAAAATATTGTAAACATTAACTATATATACAGGGTGATTCATAACAACCTGTTATCCTTGAAAATACATAGTTTTGATTAAAGTCTAATAAAACTTCTTATTTGGCAAAAAAACTTTGTTTGAAGCTTTTATTTTTTGAGTTATTAATAAAAGCATTTGACTTACCACAAGTCGGATACAAGAGGTAGACAGGGATGACGCATCTCGCGCGACCGATTATGTGTTGTGCCTGACGTGATCAGCTGATCGTTACACACAGTTTCTGTATTTTTCTCTGTCTCTTCTCTCTCTTTCTCTCTTTTTCTCTCACTTACTTATTTAGTCATTCGTAATTTCTATTACTTAATCCGTGCATNACATAAATCACTATCACTCACGGTGAGTTGCGCTACCCTTGCCTATCTCTTGTATTCGACTTGTGGTAAATCAACTATTTTTNTTAATATCTCAAAACGTAAGCTTCAGACAAAATTTTGCCAAATAAAACGTTGTCTTAAAATTTAGTCATATGTATTTTATAAGAATAAGTATTTTCAAGGATAACGGGTTGTTTTGCATCACCCTGTATAATATTCACAATGCATAATGAATAATACATAGGACGCACTTAAGTATAATCGTATATATAGCAATCGCCCCGTTTATATATAACATACATATAATATATATGCTCTATAATTTGTAACTATATATAATCCTGCATACTTGTGCTGCATTTGTATTCAAATGTGCATTACTATATATGTATACAACTATATAATAAACCTCGAATTAAATTTTGATAGTTAAAACTTCACAAGCTAAGCACAGCAATATACGAGCAGTCATCATAATAAAAATATTTTTAAAATACTGTGTAACATCATTCATTTTTTAATGGAAAATTGCCGTCACTTCATAAATTTAAAAACTCCGGAAAACTNCATTTTATGTTTCACAGACAAACGCGATTTATAAATCTTTCTCAAATCGTTGAAACTGATAGCTGCAATATTAGGTCGGTATCTTATTCTTATAGCGATTTTGGCTGATCTGTACCGATTGCACATTTCGGGTGTCGCGCAGTGAACCAGAAGAGCCAACTAAATGATCAAAATTTAATTACGTATTCACACAAACAAAAGATTTTTATAAATATGCAAAT
>NW_018022291.1:23033-24390 GCF_002006095.1 Pseudomyrmex gracilis
GGAAATATATAGCGGAACGGAATGTGCGAAACCAGCTCGACCAATCATAGCCATTCCGTTTTCTTTCGTTCGCTTTTTCTGTGGTTACGATTGGTCGAGCTGGTTCCGCACATTCCGTTCCGCTATAGATTTCCGCTCAATGGGACATCGCCCTTAGGCACCGGCCAGTCTTCGCCCTAAGGGCGATGTCCCATTGAGCGGAAATTTATAGCGGAACGGAATGTGCGGAACCAGCTCGACCAATCGTAACCATAGAAAAAGCGAAGGAAAGAAAACGGAATGGCTATGATTGGTCGAGCTGGTTCCGCACATTCCGTTCCGCTATAGATTTCCGCTCAATGGGACATCGCCCTAAGGGAAAGGAAAGGGTAAAAGCTTGTTTACAAAGGAGATACCGATCTACTAGGACGGTTATATATTTATGTTGGCTGTATTGACAAACTTTAACAAAGCAAACATGGCGCTAAAGTTATCAGAAAAGGCTACCTTTTCTACGCTACACGGTGGGCTAAACCCATTGTGATACAAATCGATTAGCAACCTGTCCGTATGTTCTTTATTACATGGACAATGGAAGAAAACATGATTACAACATGTAAAACTAGTGGCCATTTCATAGCTAATGCAGAGAAACCTGACAAGCTTCTTCTTCTTCTTCGCTGATATGGCACCGTGCCCCTGTACGGTTTAGGCAATGGCCAGTCTTTGAAAACTTGACAAGCAAGACCCATACCATAGACTTATATAATAGATAGACAGAACATTTGTGTAAGAGGAGCTGAAGCTTCGGTAAAAGAGACAGAAATAGTCGTGGAGTAGTTCTCTTCTCTTCTAGCAGTGAGTTGATTGGTGGCCGCGGCAGGCCGAGGGAGTGGCCGAGAGCAACGAAGATAGACGTCCGAGAGTCAGTTGAGAGCATAGGACTTATACTCATGGAGAGGCCCTGCGAACGCAAAAGGAGGATCGACAAAGAGAAATATATTTTTCTGTTTCAACTGTGGCCACTTCTCATAGAAGAGAATAACAGAGAACACGGAGTGGGGGAGCCACAGTTGAGACAAAATATATATTGAAACAGAGAGAAACCTGAGAGCGGCCATCCTATTGTAATTTTTTTACGACGGTTTCAGCCGCTGGTTTTAGCCGTATTTCCACAAAAGTGGAACTCAAAGGCCGTTCTCCATGAAACTCAAGTCGCAGGTCTCGTGGAACTGATCAATTACGTTGGTCGATTGGCTGATTTGACTCTGCAATTGGTTAATTCCACGAGATCTGATACTTGCGTTTAATGTAGAACGGCCTTTGAGTTCCACTTTTGTGGAAATACGGTTAAAACCAGCGGCTGAAACCGTCGTAA
>NW_018022292.1:0-1267 GCF_002006095.1 Pseudomyrmex gracilis
CTCACTTCTCTCATCCTTTCTCATTTTTTATCTTACTCTCTCTCACTCTTTCTCGCACTCTCTCTCAATTTTTCTCGCACTCTCTCTCACTTTTTTTTGCACTCTTTTTTGGTCTCTTTCAGTTTCTCTCACTCTCTCTTGCACTCTTACAATTTCTCTCTTTCTCTCTCTCACTCTCTCTCAGTCTCTCCTGCATTTTTTCTCATTTTCTTTTACTCTCTTTCGCACTCTATAACTCTCTCTTTAAAACTCTTTTTCACTCTTTTTTCCACTTTTTTATTCTCTCTCACTCTCACTCGTTTTCGCACTTTTACACTTTCTCTTTCTCTCTCTTTCTCAGTCTCTCTCGCACTCTTCCACACTTTCTCTTACTTTCTCTCGCACATTTACATTTTCTTTCTCTCTCTCTCTCACACTCTCTCACTTTCTTTCGCACTCTTTCTCACTCTTTCTTACTCTCTCTCGCACTCTATTACACTCTCTCTCACACTCTCCCTCTCTTTCTTATTTTCTATCCTATTCTCTGTCACTCTTTCTTGCACTCTCTCTTACTCTTTCTCGCACTCTCTCTCTTTCTTTTTTCTACTTTTTCTTAGTCTCTCTCACTCTCTTTCACTGTTTCTCATACTCTTACACTTTCTCTCTCTTTGTCTCACTCTCTCTCAATCTTTCTCGCACTCTTTCTCACTCTCTCTTACTCTCTCTCGCATTCTATAACTCTTTCTCTCACACTTTCCCACTCTTTCTCTTTTTCTATCTTACTTTCTCTCACTCTTTCTCGCACTCTCTCACACTTTTTTTTCCTTTTTTTTTATTCTTTCTCACTCTCTCACTGTTTCTCGCCCTCTTAAACTTTTTTTTCTTTCTCTCACTCTCTCTCAGTTTCTCTCGCACTCTTTCTCACTTTCTCTTACTCTTTCTCGCACTCTATAAGACACTCTCTCACACTCTCTCACTCTTTCTCATTTTCTATCTTACTCTCTCACTCTTTCTCGCATTCTCTCTCACTTTTTTTGCACTCTTTCGTGGTCTCTCTCATTCTCTCTCACTCTCTCTCGCACTCTTTCTCATTCTCTCTTACATTCTCTCACTCTTTCTCATGTTCTATCCTACTCTCTCTCACTTTTTTCTGCACTCTTTCTCACTTTCTTTTTCACTCTTTCTCACTCTTTCTCACAGTGTAGACGCATGTATATTGCCACCATTTTTTACACCACAAATAAACTGATAGTTCCCCACCACCTAGCTGGTCGTTTTTCCCCACCAC
>NW_018022292.1:3572-11802 GCF_002006095.1 Pseudomyrmex gracilis
TCACCACAATACAACCTTTATAAAGTTGATTAAATAATAAATTTTAGCACAATATACTGCACAATACACAGTAAAAGAAACAACAAAAATATAGAGATATGTAACAGAATTCACATATCACAATACTTTAATGCACTTTCATGCACTTTCATGCACTTTAATGGCACTCAGCGACTTGTAGGCAAGGGGAGAAGAGAGGAAGAGAGAGGAACCGACTGTGCTGCCGCCTGGCCTAGGGCACCTTCGAAATGAACTACTAAAACTTCCGGAGCCAAAAAATACGGCGAGTTTGAACCCCCTGCACATATCTGTTTTTCCGCGCATCCTTGTTAACCCCCGCTCCGGGGAAAATGCGGGTATACAACCCGGGCCAAAAACCGAGGAAATGAGATCTGCTCCGATCTCCGGATCTTACGAGTGGCAAGCAAGAAAGCTTCTTCTCAGTCGGGCAAACCGACAGCAACTCAGAGATCCTATCCGCTCCGAGGGAATCTTAGATTCTCTGCCGGGTAAACCGGCATCCGCTCCGCTCCGGGGGAATCTTTTATTCTCCGCCGGGTAAACCAACATCCGCTCCGCTCCGGGGGAATCTTGTATTCTCCGCCGAGTAAACCGGCATCCGCTCCGCTCCGCTTTGGGGGAATCTTGTATTCTCCGCCGAATAAACCGGCTTCCGTTCCGTCCCGCTCCGGGGAATCTCTGGATTCTCTGCAGGGGTAAACCGGCTTCCATTCCGCTCCGTTTCGGGAATCTTCCAAATCTCCGCCGGGTAAACAGGCTTCCGTTCCGCTCCGTTCGGGGAATCTTCCGATTCTCCGCCGGGACAACCGTCTCTCTTTCCGCTCCGTTCGGGGAAGTTTTTGATTCTCCGCCGGGACAACCGGCTCTCTTTCCGCTCCGTTCGGGAAAGTTTCCGATTCTCCGCCGGGAAAACCGGCTCTCTTTCCGCTCCGTTCGGGGAATCTCTGGATTCTTTGCCGGGAAAACCGGCTTCCGTTCCGCTCCGTTTGGGGAATCTTCCGATTCTCCGACGGGTAAACCGGCTTCCGCTCCGTTCGGAGAATCTTCCGATTCTTCGCCGGGACAACCGGCTTTCTTTCCGCTCTGTTCGGGGAATCTTCCGATTTTCCGCCGGGACAACCGTCTTTCTTTCCGCTCCGTTCGAGAAAGTTTCCGATTCTCCGCCGGGAAAACCGGCTCTCTTTCCGTTCCGTTCGGGGAACCTTCCGATTTTTCTCCGGGAAAACCGGCTATCATCCCGCTAGGATCCCTACGGGAATCTCACAATTCTCCGTCGAGAACGCCGGCTTCCTTTCCGTTAGAACCATGCGTGGAGAATAGCGTCGGGCCAACCAACTCTGTCCGTTAGTGCCGCTCCAGGGGAATGAGCGAAGAGCGAAAGTAAGAGAAGCCTAGTGTAGAAAGACCGGCGAAACGACCAAGTCTACTTTTCGGAAGAAAGTGACTTTTCGGCGCTGTAAATATTTTTCTTCGCGAACCGATAAAAACTTAGTTTGTAACACGACATTGTGTAAATCTCTTTTCGAAAGAAAAGCGACTTTTTCCGCGATAAAGATTGTTTCTCGCGATAAAACGCGTTTTCAAGCGTTACCGCGGAACTTGCGCTTCAGAAAACAAAACATCTGGCGAAGGCTCCAGAACGGCCTTGACCGAGCCGTGCCGTTTAAATCACCGGCTGCGTATGTACATATTTTAGTTTTTTTTGTGTTTTCTTTCCGAAAAATTGTATGAACCGGCTAAAAACGTGACTTCCTCACGCCGCGCCGAAGGAAGCGCATTTTTCTAAGAATCACCGTACGGTGAATTCTTCTATTTGATATATATTATTTTCTGTTTTTTATTTGCATTGTTCCTTTTGTATATATTATTTTTCTTTTCTGTTTTATTTGAATAAATCTTATTTGTTTTGTTATTTTAAATCACCAAGTTCACTCTTTTTCTACTTTTCCCTGATTCCGACGAGCTACTTCGCAGCAATTAAATTAACTAAAAAGAACGGAATAATTCTCACAAAAAGTAGAACTGTTACAATGTAAATAGTTCTATATTATGCTTTTTTTCTATTCTCTATTATAATTCTTGTTTGGTCTTTATTACCGCGCTTTGTTAAATAAAAGTATATGTACAGTTTAACACGCACGCCTACCATACTTCCGCCAACCTTCCTATATAATTCCTATTCCCTGCGGACTAACCAATAATTTAGGGCGCGGAATTATAGAATAAGAGCGCACGTGTACCTGAGAAGACCTGTGCCGGTGCGACACGGCACAGGTGCGTGACACGGCACGCAAACAAGCGCGTACCGCACGCCGAACCCGGACGGACCGTAGGCCGCTCCGGGGTATATACGCCGAGCAATTTTAACAGTCGAAACGAGTTTAATTCTCGAGCTCACGAAGTAGTGTCTCCAAGAGCATTCCTTCCTGAAGCCGAGGCGTAGTCTAGGTGCAAATATCCTGACCGTCCGGTCGAGGCGTAGTCTCGACTCATCCGGTGCCAGAGGCGTAGTCTCGGGCACATCCTGACCGTCCGGTCGAGACGTAGTCTCGACTCACCCGGTGCCAGAAGCGTAGTCTCGGGCACATCCTGACCGTCAAGTCGAGGCGTATTCTCGACTTACCTGGCGCTCCGGCGCGCACTATCTCTAAGAGCAGCGGAAGCTCAATTGGACGTTGTAACCGCCACATCATTGAAACAGTCGTTCTTACGACTCTACAATTGTTATTACGACTCAACCGACCGTTTTCAAGGCCCGGAACATCCTCAGGGTACAGACGTTCCCCCCGTGTAAATATACCCCGTAGATCTAAGTTTAGTCATAAGTCCGCCGCGTCGAACTTTGCCGCTAACAAATCTCCGCGAACCATTCCGCACCAGGATCATCGCGCCGATAAATCTGAATCTATTACTAGCCGTTGTAAATACCGTTGATTTAAATTACTGTTCCAATCATATCCAATGTAAATAACATAACTAAGTAAATAAACCGCACTACATTTCAGAATTAATCAGACGAGTGTTGCAATGTTGTCCTTTTCTTTCCTCCTGAATCCTGGAGCCGACCGAGCTGTCCGACAGGCGGAAGGCCGGGCAAAGCTGATAGAAAAACGGCTCCGTTACATGGCGCCCGAACAGAGACCGTAAAGTTTGGCCCGATAGAAATTGCGAAACGCGAGAGAGCGTGATGCCAAGAGCTTGGATTTACGCATTTTCAAAAAAGAACTAATCAAAACATTAAAGTGATATCATATCGAAACCTCCGGATCAATCGACGATCTGAGAAAAAGATTAAAGATCTTCGCCGAACGAAATCCCGTCGAATTACCCGGCAAAACCGACGAGACCGAGCCCGCCGAAATACCGACCATGACAAATCCCGCGCCGTCATCTCCGCAGCTCGGAGAGACCATGAATTTAGTCCGGAAATGGGGCTGCCGTTTCACCGGAAAGAATTTGGTTGCATTTCTCGAACAAGTCGAGGAACTCCGAAACGCATACGGACTCACCAACGAGCAAATGCTCAGGTGCCTACCCGAATTAATTACCGGGGAACCGCTGCTGTGGTATTGAAATAATCGAGAATCCTGGGCGACCTGGGCGGATTTCATTACCTCTTTCCGATTGTGCTACTTGCCGCATAGAAACACGGCGTTAGACCGGGAGATTCGCGATCGGCTACAAGGTCTGAACGAACCCTTCCGGACATACGCAACCGCGTTGCAAACAATGATGCGTCGACTCGGGGGTTTGAGCTTCAACCAGCAGATAAACCGCATATACGAAAATATGAAGCCCTCGTACCACCGATACATACAACGCGACGGAATAAAGCAAATCGAGGAGTTAATTTATCGCGTGACCGCACACGAGGATATTGAACAAGCCGAGGCCGAATATAACTCTCGGGTAAATAAACAACGGGGTGCCACCGGAGCCATAGACGCAAGGGGCGATACGGCAATGATAAGCCCAACTTATAAAAGATCCGACTGCTGCTGGAACTGCGGCCAGCGCGGCCACCGGAAAACCGATTGCAAGCGCCCATTCAAGAAGTTTTGCTCGTCGTGCGGGAAGACCGGCGTATTAACCAGTGAATCCCACCCGCCGGGAAACGAGCAAGCGGCCGGGCACAAAAAAGAATAGGCTCGGCCGATCTCTCTATAGCATTCGACCCGCAACCAATGGTCACGATCGAGATCTTAGGCCGCGCATTACCCGCGGTGCTGGATTCCGGATCCGTACGATCATTTATTACGGAAACGGTAGGCGAACACTGCCATGCGCAACAATACCGCAAGGCACGAACATGCCAATCCGGCTCGCGAACGGCACCGAAACACTCGTTCTTGACTGGTATAATGTATCTGTCAAGGTCGGGCAAGCAAAGGCGGTTCAGGCATTCGGCGTGATACCCGACCTGACTGTCGATGTCCTGATCGGCGTGGATGCCTTGGCACACTTAGGTATCGGGATACCCCCGCCACCAAAACGAGCTAAAGAAAACGCATGTATATGCGCAACCGCCGGAAAAAGCGATAAGCAACGGCTTAGAAAATTCCTTGAAAGCGAACTACCAAAGTTCGAAAAAATCCGCGGACCGACCTCTCTAACCGAACATTAAATTCAATTAAAGACCAACCTCCCAATTAAACAACGGTACCGACCTCGGAACTCCGCCATGCAAAAAATAATCGACGACAAAGTCCGAGAAATGGAAAACGCCGGCGTAATAGAGCCGTCTCAGAGTCCGTGAAGCTCACCGATCGTAATCGCGAGAAAAAAAGACGGTCGACCACGGTTTTGCATCGATTTTTGTAAAGTAAACAAAGTCTTAGAAAAAGTACCCGCGTACCCGTTACCGCAGGTGGGAGCAACACTCGATAAACTGAGGGGCGCGCGCTATCTCTCCACGATAGATTTAAAAAACGGGTACTGGCAGGTATCTCTCGCCCCAAAGAGTCGACCGGTCATTGCCTTCACCGTTCCGGGACGCGGGCTGATGCAATTCCGCGTCATGCCCTTCGGACTCCACTCCGCACCGGCTCCCTTTCAGCGACTCCTCGATACCGTGCTCGGCCCTGCGCTCAAACTCCACGTTTTTGTATACCTCGACGACATTATCGTTGTCAGCGCGACTATCAAAGATCATCTTTGTCACTTAACAAAAGTATTCGAACGGTTACGCCGGGCAACCTTGCGGGTAAACCCCGATAAGTGCCGATTCAAAGCCGACCAGCTCCGTTATCTCGGACACCTAGTTACCCGCGAGAGAATACAAACCGACCCAGAAAAAACCGAAGCAATCACACGCATCCCGCCTCCGCGAAACATACGCGAGATACGGCAATTTCTCGGTATGTTGTCCTGGTACCGTCGATTTATTGAAAATTTCTCGGAGCGAGCCCGGCCGCTTATGCGGCTTACTAGTAAGAAATACAAATGGCACTGGACCGCAGAAGAGAAAAATGCTTTTGACTCCTTGAAATCCGCGCTCACCACCGCGCCCGTTTTAGCGTGCCCCGACTTCGGAAAAACTTTCATCCTGCAAACCGACGCTTCAGATATCAGGCATGGCGCCGTTTTGACGCAGCATCACGGGGAAAACGAGCGTGTAGTCGCATACGCTAGCCGCACACTTAACGAGACAGAAAAAAATTATAGCACAACAGAAAAAGAGTGTCTCGCCGTAATCTGGGGAATTCGAAAGATGCGCGCCTATCTCAAAGGCTATCACTTTGTGGTGGTTACCGACCACCAGGTCCTAAAATGGCTACAAAAACTCGACAGCCCGACCGGGCGACTCGCGCGGTGGGCATTAGAATTACAACAATTTGACTTCAAAGTACACTACGCCGGGAAAAATTGAATCAGGTAGCCGACACTTTCTTCCGACATCCCATAGTTGCGACAGGCGAAACGTGCGTGACCGACTCCCGTACCGACTCCGACAAAAAATGTAGATGGTAGCACAAAATGCTCCGCGCCGCGCAAGATAACTCTGACAAACACCCGGAGTATCGTATTCACGACCAACAGTTATTCCGACACATTCTCCATTTATTAAATAAAAACGACGCGGGCGAAGAATGAAAGATATGTGTTCCGTCCGATAAACGTGAGCAAATTTTACGTGAGAACCACGACGCACCAACCGCGGGACATCTGGGGATCACAAAAACCCTCGCTCGACTCGCCCGTCTTTAGTACTGGCCCGGGATGTTTTGCAATGCCGCCAACTACGTCAAGGCCTGCGAATCATACAGCAGATATAAGACATTGCAACGCGGTACCCCCGGAAAGATGTACGCCACACCGGTGGAGCGGCCATGGCAAATAGTCGAAGTAGACCTATTAGGGCCACTCCCGCGCTCGAGTGCCGAACATACGTGGCTGCTGGCGGCTTAGGATAAATTCTCAAAGTGGACCGAAATGCGGCCGCTACGGAAGGTTACCGCCGCCGCGGTAACACGCAAGATTTACGAAGATATAATCCTTCGACACGGCGCCTCCGAGACACTCATTTTGGACAATAGGCGGCAAATTATGAGCGGCGAATTCCGTTCGATGTTATGCAAGGTCGCAACAAAACATCGATTAACCTTGCCATATACGCCGCAGTGCAACCCCGAAGAACGGCAAAATCACGTGATAAAGACGATGATCGCGCAATATACCGGCCAAAACCAACGGTCATGGGATAGAATGCTGCCGGAATTGCAATTTGCTGTAAACACCGCGCATCACGAGTCTACAGGATATACCCCCGCATTTCTTAACTATGGCCAAGAGTTAAGGGCACCGAAATCCCCCCTCACTAGCAAAATAAATCGGCCACCCGATTCAACAAAACGACTCAAGCAACTCGCTCGCAAACTTGCCCGCATAAACCTCGTCCGGGCATTCCAAAAGCAAGCAACGCATTACGACCTACGGCGTCGAGCGTGAAAACCAAAAATCGGCAAAATAGTTAGCCTGATAAATCACGAACTCTCGGACAAAGCCCAGTACATCGCCGCCAAATTGTCGCAGAGATATAAGGGTCTATTCAGGGTCAAACGTATAATCTTTCCAGTAATCGTAGACCTGCGCGGTGAAAACGGAAAATACGTTCAAAACGTGCACGTAAGTCAATTGAAGGAATTTGGGGAAAACATGCAAAAAATAAAATTAAACAACCCCACTCCGATCGTAAACCGAGCCGACAAAGCAAAACAACGCCAGCCGAACTTAGTACCAAGCGAGCTTCCAGAGCGACAACATGTCGAGCCAAGAGATTACCAACGACATCAAACTGGGGACCAAGTTCGAGGAGCTCCTAGCTCAGTGCTGCCGAACCCCGCTTCCGAGCACGCCCAGCATACCACCGGCTACCCGGCTGACACCGGACGACGTACGAGCTGCCGTCCGGAACAGAGCGGCCAGCGTATGGAGGGAGACCCGACCGCCTGGCGACCGACCCGACCAAGCAAGCCGATAACATCTCCGGCCAGACGAACGGTGTTAATAATACTACCGGTAAATATGCCGAATAGGGGAGCAGCTTCTGACAAGCTTGGTATTGACATACGTTGTCAAGGTCATTGCTCTGAGTGACTTTCTAAAGGTTTCATGTAATGCTCTCTGTTTGTTAAGTAGTTGTTAACAAAAATGTGTGAAACGGTTTATTGCGATTATCTCGGCAAGTAATCACGTTAGGAAAAAATTGTGTAAACAAAAACTGTAGGAACTTTGATGTTCTATAAAAAAAGTTATTATGTTCATTTACCTAACTTCAACCGTTTTCATGTTAAAACGCAAAAAAACTAAAATTGTGGAAATTTTTCGAGGGGGAATGCAGAAAAAAGAATTTAGGTTAGGGTTAGGTTAGGTTTTTAGAGGGGGGTGCAGGGGGGCACAGCCCCCTCTGCCTACAACTTATTACATCAACATGCATCTTGTTTTTTGTACGCAAAACTCTCAATTGTGTGTTATCTGTCATGAAAGAAAGTAGTAATACAGGAGACGATAATATAGTGCATTTATTAAACAGTATTTACATTAATTAGTGGATACCTGGAATTCATAATTTCGAAAAAAGCATCAATTCGTTCATTATAATTGTATGTTCTTTTAAAAAGAAATTCTGCGAGATAGTGCACGAAATGATAATCTCGCGTACCGTATCGCGGAATATTTGCTCGCATATCTCTCCATAGTCTTTCAATGT
>NW_018022292.1:13217-14596 GCF_002006095.1 Pseudomyrmex gracilis
AATAAACCGTTTCACACATTTTTGTTAACAACTACTTAACAAACAGAGAGCATTACATGAAACCTTCAGAAAGTCACTCAGGGCAATGACCTTGACAACATATGTCAAACTCAGGGCTGTAGAAAGCTGCTCCCTTATTCGGCATATTTACCAAGTCTCTTTTCTATAAAAGAGATTTACACAATGTCGTGTCACAAACCGAGTTTTATTGGTTTGCGAAGAAAAATATTTACAGCGCCGAAAAGTCACTTTTCTTCCGAAAAAGTAGTTCTACTACTTTGTTGTTCGGCCGATCTTACTACGCTAGACTTTTCTTACTTTCGCTCTTCGCTTATTCCCCTGGAGCGGCTCCAACGGACAGAGATGGTTGGCCTGACGGCAATGTGCCCAGTTTTGACTCTCTTACAGCACGCTGCAGCAAGTGGAGGAAATACGCACACAGGCGAGCAGCCGTGTACGTGTGCGCTCGACGCTTCGGCCGTCTTCGGGCGGTAGAAGAGAACAGAGATATGTTTACTGTCTCTTTCTTTTGACATAGCTATAGCGCACGCGGCTAGCGCGAGCGGCTAAGCCTGTTTATCAATTTTCGCCGTTTGTCCTTGTTCTTGCACTTCTTTACTTACAGAACATTTCGATTAAACAAAAAAATAGTAACATCATAAAAGAATAATTGGAAAAATGAAACATATGAAAAGCATAAATGAAAAGTGAAGAATATAAATTTACTCTTGACCAATATGTACGTCTTTTTGTTTTAAACAAAAAAAGAAAAGTATACTTAAGTATAAATTTAGCAAAATTATTGTTACTATAAAATCCATAGAGATAAAAATATATTTTAATGTTGTTTACGTAAAAAGTATTCTGTTAATATACTTTTTACCTTGTACTCACAATTATATATAATATAAGTTAAAAGAAAAAAAAGATTCTTGCAATAAGAATTTTATTGTATTTAAGTTTTAGAAACAAATTGTACACATTGTTCCTCAACGGAAATTGCGAGAAGGTGGTGGTTTCTTCCGTTAAACATAATGTCAAACATTTGTTTTGTTGAATATTGTAATAAATGTTTATATATACATTTTTTGCATAAAAAATAATAATAATGAAAATAAGTGAAATAATTCTACATGTTATAATATAAAACAATGTTTCAATAACAATATAAATAAATACAAATGTATAAAAATTAATACACTATGTACAAAACCATTGTTGTGTATTTCTAAAAAAAATATAGATAGAACAGAACAGGTAAAAACTTAGATAGAACGGATAGAAGTAGAAAAGATAGATGGAATAAGAAGATAAAAAAGAAGGAGAAATAGATAAGGAAAGGACAAATAGAATAGATAAAACAATTGAAAAAATATCCC
>NW_018022292.1:17057-18985 GCF_002006095.1 Pseudomyrmex gracilis
TTATATATTTCTTTATACATGCATTTTAATTTCTTAAATATTTTTGTTGCGATTTCTGTTGTCAATTGTAACTTGTGGAAAGTGACTTTAAAATAATTATAACACTCTCTATGTATTGCGCGTTTTTTTTTATGTTGTATTCTTTTTCTTATCCCAGACAGCATAGACCTGCAAAGTAAGTTCTAAAGACATCCGGAAAATGTGCTATTTTTAAGGACGCAATTTGAATGGTTTTAAGATGACACTTGAAAGTTTGTGCTGTACGGGATATTTTTTCAATTNTTTTATCTATTNTATTTGTNCTTTCCTTATCTATTTCTCCTTCTTTTCTANCNTCTTATTCNATCTATCTTTTCTACTTCTATCCGTTCTATCTAAGCTTTTATCTGTTCTGTTCTATCTATATTTTTTTTAGAAATACACAACATTGGTTTTGTAATTAATGTATTAATTTTTATATGTTTGTATTTATTTATATTGTTATTGAAACATTGGTTTATATTATAACATGTAAAATAATTTCAATTATTTTAATTATTATTAGTTTTTATGCTAAAAAAAACGTATATATAAACATTTAGTACAATATTGGACAAAACAAATGTTTTACATAGTTTTTAACGGAAGAAACACCACCTTCTAGCAGTTTCCGTTGAGCAACAATATGTACGTAGTTTATTTCTAAAAAACTTAAATACAATAAAATTCTTATTGCAAGAATCTTTTTTTTNCTTTTGATTTATATTCTATATAATTGCGAGTGCAAAGTAAGAAGTATAGAATCAGAATACTTTTTACGTAACAAACAACGTTAAAATATATTTTTATCTCTATGTATTTTATAGTAACAATAATTTTGCTAAATGTATATTTAAGTATACTTTTCTTTTTTTTGTTTAAAACATAAAGACGTACATAGTGGCCAAGAGTGGATTTATATTCTTCACATTTCATTTATGCTCCTCATATATTTCAGTTTTCTAATTATTCTTTTATGGTGTTAATATTTTTTTATTAAATCGAAATGTTTCTGTAAGTAATAAGTACAAGAACAAGAGCAAACGCCGAAAAATGATAAACAGCTGCTAGCGCGAGGCTTAGCCGCTCGCGCTAGCCGCGTACGCTAAGCCTATGTTGAAAGAAAGAGATAGTAGACATATCTCTGTTCTCTCTTACCGCCCGAAGACGGTCGAAGCGTCGAGCGCACACGTACACGGCTGCTTGCGTGTGTGCGTATCCCCTCCATTTGCTGCAGCGTGCTGTAAGAGAGTCAAAACTGGGCACACTGCCTGACGGAGGCAACGCTATTCTCCACGCACGGTTTCAATGGAAGACAGACCGGCGTTCCCGGCGGAGAATCGTAAAATTTCCGGAGGGTTTTCTAGCGGAAAGAGAGCCGGTTTTCCCGGCGGAGAATCGAAAGATTCTCCGAGCGGAACGGAAAGAGAGCCGGTTTTTCCGGCGGAGAATCGAGAGATTCCCCGGAGCGGAGCGGAACGGATGCCGGTTTACTCGGCGGAGAATCTAGAGAATCCCCGGAGCGGAGCGGAACGGATGCCGGTTTACTCGGCGGAGAATCCAGAGAATCCCCGGAGCGGAGCGGAACGGATGCCGGTTTACCCGGCAGAGAATACAAGATTCCCCCTGAAGCGGAGCGGATGCCGGTTTACCCGGCGGAGAATACAAGATTCCCCCGGGGCGGAGCGGATGCCGGTTTACCCGGCGGAGAATACAAGATTCCCCGGAGCGGATCGGATGCCGGTTTACCCGGCAGAGAATCTAAGATTCCCTCGGAGCAGAGCGGATCTCTGAGTTGCTGTCGGTTTGCCCGACCGAGAAGAAGCTTCCCTGAGTGCTATCCTTAGATCCGGAGATCGGAGCAGATCTGATTTCCTTGATTTTCGGGCCGGCTTTTATACCCGAATTTT
>NW_018022292.1:19313-25204 GCF_002006095.1 Pseudomyrmex gracilis
ATTATTTGGCGCTAAGCGCCGCGTTTTTGGCCGGGACGGATGGTCGGTCCCGGCCGTAACGATTTGCATCGTTACACGTATAATAAGATACGATGAATTACTAATTACTTATGCAAATAAGATGTGTACGAAATACAAGGCGCAACACCAACATGAAATGATTCGAGCAAAATTACGCATTTTTGGCCGTTTTTTACTAGTATTAAAAGAAATTAATAAAGATATCAAAGATTTCCAATCAATTTATTGTCCAAAAGTTTACGACGACTGCATCTCAGCAATCAATATAGTCGCACGTTATAACGACGAACAAAAGATGTATGAAGCATCCTCAACAGCATCTATGTTATCGACAATACTTAAACAAGTAAGAAACATTTTCATTGCAGAGTGCATTAAAAAAGAAAATGTGGAAAAAAAATTAGCCAAAGATTTTTTAAAATTGTTAATTGAAGATATTGGAATAAGTGTGAATAAAACTGTAATAGAAACGCAAACAGGTTAGAAAAGACATAAACAAGTCACTCTTCCATTGTTAGAAAATATTAACACTTTATATAGACATTTGAAAAAAAAAAGAACGGAAGCTTATATGGCATTAGAAAAGTCTTATTCATATTCTACATGGCTTTCTTTAGCAGAGGCTACATTAATATCCATTTAGGTATTTAATAGACGACGAGCAGGCGAAATAGAAAGAACACTTATTGAAGATTTTAAAACTTATGAACAAGTTAATAGACATATGAATAGCGATATTTATAATGCATTATCAAAGAAAGATCAAAAAATTGCAAAAAATTATGTTAGATTTTGCATACGTGGTAAATTAGGACGTACTGTGCCAGTTTTATTGTCTAACGAGTTATTTCAATGTGTTACTGTAATTTTAAAATGGCGACAAAAAGCTAATGTACCAAACAATAATCCATATATTTTTGGATTACCTGGTTTTAACAACCGTAGATACAAATATCTCAGAGCTTGCATTTTAATGCAAAAATTTGCAGAAGAGTGTAACGCAAAGTCTTCTGTAACTTTGCGCAGTACAACATTAAGGAAACAGATAGCCACATATTGTATACAACTAAATTTAAATAATGTTGAAATTTCGGACTTGGCCACATTTATGGGTCATGCAGATAAAATACATAAACAACACTATCGCCAGTCACAGGCACATAGAGATATTTTAAAAATTTCTAAGTATTTGGAAGCGGTTCAAGGACATGATTCTTTATCAAACAATTCTTCATCAGAAAGTGAAGTCGAATATCATAATAATTCTTTAAACAACAGTAATGATGTCGATAATGATGCGATAGGTAAAAAAAGTAATGTTTTAATAATATTACAGTAGTAACTTAAATATACATTATTTTTAATTTTACAGTAAATGTTTTGTTTGTATTAGTTTTACTATATATTTCTTATATGTAGTTTTATATGTATATTCTTCACAATCGTTATATACGCTATTTTTTCAGATGTAACTGCATATACTACAGAAGAAGCTTCTCCATTATATAAAAGACACCAAAATAATACAACAAAACAGAAAAAATCTAGTAAGTATTGTGTTACACTACTTATAAAAAATAAAAAGTTTTCATATATTTGAAAAAACATAAAAATTTTCTTATATTTGTAACTTATCACACTACTCCAATTTGCCTATCATTTTAAACTTTTCCTAACTAAATATATAATTAATAAACAAGTAAACTATCTAAGTAATACATAAAGAGAAAATAAATTAAGATAATAAGGTCAATGCAAGCCACTATATAGATTGTTTGTGATTGTGTTTGTCACTTTATTACTGTTAATAATAGACATTTTTTTTGCTTGGATCTTCTTTGGTGATAAGAAAGAAAAATTACAACATACAAGAAACATTTGATAAGAGTAAATATTATAAAGCATAATTCAATTTTTATTTAGTTAAAAAAATATTAGTGACAACTACTAAACTCTACAAGATTACAAAGTATACTGCTGTACACAAGAGCATACTTCGTAATCTTATGATAAGTAGATTTGTTGTCACTAATGTTTTATTATCTTTTAACTTAATAACGAATGAATTATGCTTTGCATATAGTGTTTGCTATAAAAGTTTCAAGTACTTTAACGTAATTTTTTTGTTAATCACTGAAAAAGATCCACACAAAAAAACTGAAACGTGATATATATCAATAAAGTGATAAACACATACACAATTAATCTATATATTAGCTAGCGTTAGTTTTGATATCTTAATTTAATATATAATTATCATATAACATTTTACAATAAGAATATTTTTCTAGTTTTCCATTAAACTACTTAAAATTTATAAACACTGTTGCATTGTATCATTTAATGTTCAGTTCGTATATTTTTTTGTTTAGAGTGTTTCTTTATATTATCACAATTACAAATTTTATATGTTTATGCGCACATAGTATATATACAGGGTGTTTGACAATTACTTTAACATCTCTCGTAGGCAGATAGAAGGAGTAAAACTGAGTCGAAAAGTCCGGAACCATTTTTTTCTATTACATATAATAAAGGAGTAATTATTGAATTAATCAAGCCAATCAGCGCCGACCTTTAGCCGAACGCACGTCAGTAAACCACACTTTTGGTGTGCGTGAGCGCTCCGCGCGGCTCACTGACGTGAGCCCGACTAAAGGTCGGCGCTGATTGGCTTGATTTATTCAATAATTACTCCTTTCTTATATGTAATAGAAAAAAATGGTACAGGAGTTTTTGACTTACTTTTACTTCTTCTACCTGCCTACGAGAGATGTTAAAGTAATTGTCAGACACCCTGTATATATATATATATATACATTATTCTTTGATATTGTTTCTTTTTAGCATCTCCGTATGGAAAAACTAAACGAGTGCGCTGGACTGCAGAAGAAAAAGAAGCCGCGTTTGAGGCATTTGCTAAACATATAAACAATTATACTCTACCGTCGTTAAGAGAGATTCAACAAGTAAAAAAGAAGTATAGATCACTGGCTTATCGAACATCGCCACAAATAAAAACATGGCTCCATAATAAACAAAAAACTCTGAAACGTACATGTACGTCATACTTAAATTTAGTAAACTTTATGTTATAGAAGCTTCTACTCTTTCTTTTTGTTAATGTAATAAGTGATTTAAACAAACTTTATTCTATAATGTGTTTATTACAATGTCCTAAGTTATTAGAGCTTTACTTTAGTTAATACTTTTTATTACTTTTCAAGGATCATATAATGATGAGTAATATCATAAAGGAACATAATAAAACAAAAAAGAATCTATACACAATGGACCTCACTATCAACGCCCTACTTCTTTATTTTAAGTAATTCTTACTTTCATTAAATTATCAAATTTGTTTGTGACTGAAGAATTTGTTTATATTATTTTATTCAAATTTGCTTGTAACGGAAGAATTATGAAGCAAATTTGTTTTCAAGTAACACTATGTTATGTAAAAATAAAGTGATGCAATGCATGTATTGTACAGATATGATAAAAAACATTATGATTTTTAGAAAGTTTTATTTTCATACTTAGCAGCAACTGTGCAATATGATTTCTACAACTACAAAATATCAGATTTTTTGTTTAAAAGACTCTAGAGTTTGTTATTTATTAAGATCAAACAAAGTCACAACAACTGAAACTTATTTTTATTGTTTGCATCGGTCTGACATAGTATGAACAATTCAATATAAATGCACTAGCGTTTACTTCTTGAAATATGAATATGACACTATATTTCATATTTCGTTTATTTAAAGCATTTTGAATTTTGCTGAACAATGACATAAAAACAAACAAATACAATACAAATATATGTTGCGTTTAGCTGAGATTAAAATGAAGAAATACTTATTATTATTAACTAAAGTAAGTTACCTAAGAATGTTGTACATCACTTTGATTTATTATAAACAGTTTATTAAATACATTAAATAAATACAATATTAAAGTTTCCATTATCGGTTATTCAAGTAAGTACAACTACAATATATACAAAAAAAAGTACAAATACGATACATGATAAATAAACGTCGATTAATAAGTTTTAAACGTAGTAATTTCAGCAAAAGAGCCAAAAAGCGGCAAATAAACCCATTTTATGTTCTTCTTCTTAATTTGTCTACCGTATATAAGTCAATATATGTTTTGTTAACATGAACTATGTCCACGAGTGAGTGGATTCTGTTTTTTATTTCTATCGTGGACATATTTTATCGCACTTTCCATTTATTGCACATTCTTGTGCAAATATTTTGCTTTAAAAATAATAATTGTGCACATAGGACAAAATCAAAACCAAATTTATCGTAAATATAGCACGAAATAAATCCAAATTAATCGTAACCATAGTTCATGTCTACAAACAGTGTTTTTTGCCAATAAAAAACAAGATCAAGGAAAATGCTCTCATGACCGTTCTCGAATACTTTCTTGTGTGTGTGGTTTCAGTACCTCTTAATCCAATTCCTATTAATTATTGCTTACTAGAGTATATGCGTTATATTTTGTTTTTCTTTCTATGTAAGTTTTACAAGTACTAATCTTTCAGCATTAACTTGAACAATAATGTGAACACAGAAAGTGCCTACTCAAACATATACAATACTTATATTTACATGTGAAACAATAACAAAAAGTGAGAAAGAATCGATAGATGTAATGTTTTAGATATAAGAGGGTCCTGGAGCGAGAAGCAAAATCAGCGCTGGGGTCTCTGCCCGGAAAGTGGCGCCCTCAAGTGGTTGAGTTAGTCTGTCCTTGTTTTAAAGTGAGACGGGCTAATCGCGTTGTCTATCGCGTTACCGATCTTTCGTCGCACAGCTCGAGCCGGCCAGCACCGAGAGTACCGAAGTGGTGAGGATACGCACACAAGCGAGAACCGCCGTCCGTGTGCGCTCGTGGAAAAGTGCAGACATACTGTGTTCCGTCTCCTTTCCTCTAAGCCGAGCTATAAGGCAAGACACGAGGCACGTTTACGTAGCGCGATTGTTGCGTATAACAGCGTGAAGTGCGTTTTCAAGATTTAGAGTCTTTAAAAAAGTAGATATATTATTGATAATAATAAAACCTCAATAATAACACCTCAATATGCATTACATTTTATTTTATTATTATTATTATTATTATTTGTGATAAGTGAAGTTTTTAGAATATTGGAAACGTAATATATAAACGATATTAGTATTAATTACTATATATTTGTATTTGGTAAATTACGAAAAGACCACATTTTGTAGAATGCATAATTCTAAAGTATTTAATTGATATACCATATTATATGAATATAATATCCAAAGAAAAAATAGAAACATATGATTATATAAGATTAAATGTGATCAAATCGTGCCAAATTTTGAATCTGAATTTATGTAATAATCTAAAATTGGATCCGACATGTGACGCGATCTGATCACTTATATATAATCTTATATAATCATATGTTTCTATTATCTCTCGGGAAAATAATTAATGACTTCGTATAATATAATTGAATATTTTAACAAAATAATTGTTTGATTAATACTCCGTGAAATTGTTAAATAATATATGTAGAAAGGGCCGATACGGAGTAAAATACTAGGTGTTGATGTATAAATGATAATCTTTATTTAAAAATGCCAAACGTTTCGACTCTTGGTTTGAGTCATCTTCAGTGGCATACAAAAATCTACATAAATAAATTAATATAAAAATTACAAAAAAACCAAAGAAACAGAGCAGAAAAAAGTCAAGCAATAATTACAACTCACCATTAAGATAAATATAGGCAGTACATCACCTTGCAATAAGTAAGAGATATTAAATAGTTGATATTCATCACAATGTTTCAAATAACCAAAAATGTTCTCTTCCCATGT
>NW_018022293.1:0-1279 GCF_002006095.1 Pseudomyrmex gracilis
TCATCTGATAATCGTGCACGCCTATAGAGTCCGATCATCGCTCCCCGCGCTTTCATTGGTTCACATTTATTAATTCATATCTCAATAAATATTGCAAATTTTGCAAAATGGTATATAACTTTTCTGTTCAGTGTTACGTCCTGGCCCATGGATACGGTTGGGCTATGGTGGTACGCAACAGCTGGACGTTTTATTTTAGATGCTCGCCACAGAAGATGCGGAAATCTATCTGTGTGCGAGCCGAGCGAGTTGTTTATACTCACGGACGGGTCAACGGCGCGTGCCGATATTAGTCCGTCCTTTGTATTCTCGCTCGGTGGTCTCTTTTTAAAGTCTGGAGCGGTCGCTCCAAGGACTTGGGACGAGACCGTGCGATCGGTGGGACGGGAAAATGTGCGAGGTTAAATCTTAATTAGTTATTACACAGTTTATTCTTCCTCTCTTTCTCATTCTAATATATTTATTTCATTTATCATCTATAAGTACAGTAATTGTCAAACTAGTTTTTTTTTAAAATGAGGTGGTGAGCTGTTGAGTGTAACGCGAGCTTTACAATAGCCGGTAGGTCATCACTCGGAAGCCGGGTGGGACGTGTCGTATGTGCGTATATGTATATGTGTGTGTTTTAAGGGCCGCCGGTGGAAGTTACAAGTGTAATGCTGTCATGGTGTGTGTGTGGGTGTGTAGCCGATCCGTGGCTTGAATTTATTTAAGGAAGATTTCTAGATTAACGGGTAAGAGGATAGTATTGGTGGAAGAGGGCTCCGGGAACATGAAGGTGAACATTGCAATATGGGGGGATAACAAAAATTATTTCGGAGAAGGGGAGATTGGGTGTGATTCTATCGAGTTCCGCGGGTGTTACGTGATTGAGGTCTATGGTGAATCGGCCAGGGGGTATTGGTGAGGATGACCGCGGAAAGCGAAGAAGATGGGGCAGAAAGCAAAGGGAGTGGTTGTCAGGGAGTGGTGAGGGGTCGTCTGACCGAGAGGAGGCAGGGGAAGGAGTGAAGCGTTGAAGGATTGCCTCTAGTTCTGAATCGGAATCGGAAAGAGGGGCAGGAGGCGAGTTTCGGAGAGGAGGAGGGTTTTCAGAGAAGACACGGGGATGTTCTTCTAGGGGTACAGGAGAGTTCGAAGGAGGCTCGTACCACGAATCGGCGTCGCTTTTGTGGCCCGAGTTTGTTGGCTGTATATGTATGGTTTGCGTGTGAGTGTGTGTGTGTGTCGTAATCTCGGTCTGAGTGGCTGCCTCCCTAACCGTAATGCGGGTTGGAGG
>NW_018022293.1:1519-10218 GCF_002006095.1 Pseudomyrmex gracilis
GTGGTTGTTCACTTGAATCAATTATAATTTTTTTTGTTTTATAAGGAAAATGCCTAGTTTTCTAAGAGCAAACCTACAGTCGATCTCTGAATGTAAATTCGACTGTGAGGTTTCTCTCTATTTTGTTATTCCGTTCCTTTTGAGAGAGGGGGGGTGGTTGTACCGATAACTTAATCCACTTACTATTTGTTGGCGGTTTCGTTGGTGTGAAGACCCGTGCCGTTGCTTGAGTTCGATCGCAGTTCTTCAGTCGCAGCAACCAGGCGTCTAGGCTGGAATCGGTGGTTGACTCGCAGTTCGCACTTGTTCCTCGGTTGCAGCGGCGGGGCGTCTAGGTTGGGTGGTCAATTCGCACTTTGCACCGGTTCCTCACTTGTCACAAATTTTTACTTTTTCTTCTGAGCACTCCGGATTCTTTCTGCTTCTGTTCGCGGGAGTGTCGCTTTATATGCGCTTTTTGGTAGCCACGGGGCTTCCAATCAGAGCGCTTGATCGGTTCGCCCGCTTCCACCAAAAACGGTGGTGATTTCTAATTTGTTCAAAGACTATTAAAGTAGACACCATCTGTGCGACAGCGTCTCCTGCTTTTGCAGCTGGTGTTTAAACTAGATAATTTTTGTTCGGCAGAATTGTTTATTAGAGGGTCTCGAGCGGTCCTACCCGTTGAAAACTTCCCTTCCGGAGATAAGAAGATTTATTAATTTTGCTTAGTCGTTCTTGGCACATGTAAATTGTTATTGCATGTGTCCAGCATTTGTTCGGCCGCGGAGCTTGAATTTTCGTTCCCGGATTTATTGTTTTATTTCGTTAGGGAGCGCGGTTTCGTTCTGTATTCACTCAATTTTTACTGTCGCGTGTTTTCTCAGATCGCTCTCCTGTTCTCTATCCGGGAGTTTCCTGTTTAATCTCCGTTTTATCTCTACGCTTTTGTTTACGATAAAATTCGATTCTACCGAGTGTTCACCATACTGCGTTGCATAAAGAAGGGAACCGTGGAGTCGCAGGACGTAACATCAGAATGATCCGATCTACCTACACACGTCGGCTTTATAATTTGTTGTCGGACACCCTGTATATACACGTATAATTTCCGCACAACACCTAGCGAANGGCTCTCATGACCGAATACATATTTATTACATTTTTTCTTATTATTGAGAGAAAAAGAATAATAAAATTTTTTAATTTTGTAGAATAACAAGTAATCATTTTTATATATATTTAAATAAGCTTTACTGATTTTAATGTAATATTGTACTTTCTCATTACTGATATTCTAAATAAATATTTGCATTAGATAATCCGTCAAACGCTTATGTGGCGGAAAACATAATTTGTAATCGATTTTTGTTATCTTAAAATTTATCTTTATATTTTTACTNAGATTTTTTAATGAAAGTTAATTATATTGGACTACAAATTTCTGTTCTTTAGTATACTACTTAATGACATGTAAGGAACGTGCACGTATTTCAAACACGAAATAATGCACTATAGCAAACACTGTACAATTATACATACTGTGTGCTAACCTTAGTTACAATAAAGAGCACCATATTATGCGGCTCTAAAGGAAGTATTTTTTCGGGAATTTCTCCTTTAGCTGCTTCTACTATCGCGCGCCGTTCTTCTTCGGTCTCCGCCAGTGGCCCGAGATCGAAGGAGAACAACGCACAGTATTAGAAACAGCTAGAGAAGAAATTTCCGAAAAATATTTCCTCTAGAGCCGCACGATAAGATGCTCTCTACTGTATATTCAGTGTTTGTGCACTACAAAATACACAGCAGCAAGCAAGATTTGTAAATAATTATACAAAAAAACATACAACGTGTCACGCAAAAACCATAACAAAATACGAACAAATAAAATTTAATAATGTGACAATAATAATATGAGCATACAAAGTTCAGAAAATTGTCACAGATAGAGATTAGGACCCCGTAGCTCGTCACTCCCACAGTATTTTATGACTCCAAACCCTCTCTACCTGCATATATATGTGTGTATCACAGCAGAGATTAGGACCCCGTGGTTCGTCACTCCCACAGTATTTTATGACAACAAACCCTCTCTATTTGCATATACAGGGTGTCCGACAACGAATTATAAAGCCGACGTGTATAGGTAGATCGGATCATTCTGAACAGAAAAGTTATATACCATTTTGCAAAATTCGCAATATTTATTGAGATATGAATTAATAAATGTGAACCAATGAAAGCGCGGGGAGCGATGATCGGACTCTATAGGCGTGCACGATTATCAGATGAAAAGAAAAATGGCTTCTCACATGTAATGTCTTAGTAACGAGAAGCGGAGTTAACAAACAAGCGCGGAACGATTCAGTTTCTTGCAATCGGGCGCTATTCGGCGGTACGCAGCGAGCAGCGGCGAGCGAGGAGTAGAGCTGATAATTGTGCACGCCTATAGAGTCCGATCATCGCTCCGCGCGCTTTCATTGGCTCACATTTATTAATTCATATTTCAATAACTATTGCGATTTTTTCAAAATAGTAAATAACTTTTCTATTCAGAATAACTCGATCTACCTACACACGTCGGCTTTATAGTTCGTTGTCAGACACCCTGTATACGTGTTCATGTGTAAATTTTTTCACGTGAAATTCGAATTGTAATAACAATTCTAAAATTCATATAAGATGCTATACTTGCATCTCGTATATGAGAAATTAAATTCTTTAATTAAATTCATTTAATTGAAATTCATTTAATTGAATTCATTAAATTCCTTTAAATTTATTTTTCATTTCATTTTTTCAATTAAATTCTTTAATTGTTTAAGAAAAAATGTTTCTGAAAGTTATTAAAACTAGCAGTTAAGAATGAAAATTATTTTTATTTGCTCTGTTATAATATAAATGATCTAAAACAATGTTTAATAGAAAAGTTTTAATCATATTATCTTAATGTGAAGAGGTTATTTAAATCTTAATCAGCTGCCGATAACAAACTGGACTCAATCAAAATTTCTAATAAATAGTTTATNGTTTTTTTCTATTATTTTCTAAACTTATATTTTTAATAACATTTTTTTTTGTTTCCAGTTTGTTTGTGATCATAATAATTTCAATAAAACAATTTTGCTAACAAGAACATTATATTTTGTCAATATCAATTTTCTCTTTAACCTTTTCATTTTTAACGCCGAATAGTCGGCATCCATGTAATGAGCCGATACTAATAATGATTATCGTCGGTGTTTAGTGTAATATAATTAATAATACACTCTTTACACTTATTGAATTATTATATACACTATACATGTTAATTTATAATAAAACGTATACTCGCGGCAGGTTCCTCTATATTCGCAATCATATGCGTCGTAAAGAAAAGATTAATATTATGAAATTGTTGTTCTTTCCAGCCCGTAAAAAAATGGCTACTCTTTGTATTGCTCGTTAATTTTTATGTTATTGTAAAACCGCATAAGTATAACAAAGATTGAAAGTTTCGAAAGTTTAAATTTGAAAGAAATTTCAACCCAATAAGAAGATCACAAAATGTACATCTAATACTGCTGTGGGACATCATGCAAAGAGATTTTTCTTCAATGAAAAACTGCGATGAAATAGAAAAAGACTCAAATCTTCTAAATCATCTGAATATATCCATAAATGAACTTCAAGCATATCAATTCAGAACTGTTACGTCCAATTTTGTCAGCGCTCTATAACTTGTGCAATACTGAGAGAACTAATAGAAGATAATAATATAAAATAATAATAGAATATCTTCTTAATATTGACATTCTCAACTGCAACTCTTCTATTGATAACATCATGTCAAAAGCCAATAATGTTGCGAGTAAAACTTTAAAATCTAAAGATCTTCTCGAANACGAACGGCTTCGCTCTTCAAAAGTGGACGAACTACGATGATTTTCTTCAAGATATTTCGCTTAAGAAATGCGAATCTTTGCTTCTGGTAGTTGCTGACTAGCACATGAGTTACCGCTCTCTAAACCTTTTCTGCAGGATTTTTGGACGTCTACTTTAAACAATCCAACTAAAACAACGAGTTTCTCAATGAACTCAAATGTCGATAGAAGAAACTTTTTCAAAGCTTTCAAGAGATGAAATTTCCATTCCACGAGGTTGAAATAAGTACAACAATTGGAAAAGGAATTCTACTTTTTTGTGATGCTCTTCAAGCCTGGCAGTCTATCTTTACGTCATCAACAAATCAGAAGATGCACAAAACGCTCAGCTATCAAATCAGAGATCATGCCGCTGAAGAGCGTAATCATAATGAAATTCGTAAATTTCCGCCGCGAGGCTACTCGTCTGACAGATACAGGTAACTCGAATTTTCTTTTTTTACCGCTCCGATCTTTTGAGGTGATTCTACAATCACATTAATGTGGACCAAAAACATTATGTGTCACTGGAAAAATCTGTCTCACTGGAAAAACTGCGTGACATCGCTGGATAAAAAAATGTCTTGACTTAGTCTCATGTGAGTTATCACCACAACGACAGCTACGAGAAGAACTATAATGAGCACTTTTGGACATTTTTCGTGAACTGTGTTCTAGCTTTTATTTATTTTATTGTATCAGAGATCAATTTCAAGAAGCGCTTTGTACATGCTATCACTGGCGATAAATAACGAAGAAAAAGAACGAACTTGGTATCCAGAAGTTTTTACCAATTCCATCGACAAATTCATTGCAACATATAAGAGATAACTCGACCGCTCTGTGCGCTATCGAATGCTACATCGAATCTATTAGACTCAAATTATGCAAGTATATAATATTAATCCTTTCATTCATAATGCAGATTATAGTTGGCCCTCATGTAGTAATTAATAATACACATCAACAGTACACATAATACTCATATATTTTTTGACTAAGAAAACTATTTTTAAGCTACACACATTACGCTTAATTACCGACAAAGTATACTCGCGGCAGATGACTCCGATATCACATTTGCGGTCATATGTACAAAAGCGAAAAAATTAAATAGAAAATTTAATTCTTTTTATTGCATAGTAATACAAAAGTAAAAGTTCCTTAGAAATAAATCTAATTACTCAAAGAATTATTATTATTATAAGTGTTTCTTTTTTTTAGCTCAAATGACTGCACTAGTTCAAAATTTATCTTTTTCCTCCTAATATTATTATTAAAATTAATTTAATTTACAAAATGAATTAAAAAAATAGACTGTGAACTAACGGAGCCAGTTCAGCTGAAAAGAACACACACGCACACACGCATTGTATTCAATATGACTAATTTAATAATATATTTTTAGGTGTGAAAAAGATGATTATTACCGCCATAATGTTAATTGCACTAAGTAAAGACGTAGTTGATACGATTTTATATTTTGTGCATTTTATATTTTGATGCATTTTATTTTTTGAAGATTTTATATTTTGTGTGTGTGTGTGTGTAAAGTGAATCATACGCGACAAATCATTTGATTCCGATATTTTGATATAAAAGAGAAAATAGAGTGATTTATATCAAAGACAACGTAGATGCAATCATTGTTACTCTTTAAGTCTGCTAATTATTAATCACAAATTTGAAAAATGCAAATTAACTCTACAAGAAAGAATTTATACATTTCTATATGACATTCATATGCAAAGGTAGACGTATAGAGTATATTATGATCATTGCTGCAACGTGTCATACAATGAGACTGCATTTTGTAAAATAACACAATATTTTTCCAAATTAACAAAATTTATTTAAGACAAAAACAACACAGTAAGATGCGTATCAGTAATAGATTGCTGTAAGAGTGTGTTCAACTAGTGAACAGATGAAAAATGTTATACAGATGTTACACTAGTCAACAAATTGAAAAATGTTATAAAATTGTTATAAAAAACTTTGTGTGATTATAGCGATATGTTTATATATTTATTTATTATGTATACAATATATTTGTTTTGTTTTTTGTTACTATTGTTATTTTTGTTATATATACGATATTTGTTGATTGTTTTCTATATTTTATACATTTACATTGTTATTTATATTGTTTTTCTTTGTGAAATGTATATAATACAACGTTTGTCAAAGTCATAAAGATTAAATTTTTGTAATAATAAAATTGTAATTAATAAATTACAAAAATAGAATTACTTTTAATTGCTTTTGCGTTTCTTTTATGTTCCTAAAATATTTAGTTTATAATTTTAATTATTTAGTTTATAGTAATTACAGTAATTACTTTCATTATTTAGTTTATGGTGTATGAAATAGTAAAAAGAAATTAAATTAGCATATATATGGTTTTAAAAGTTAGTATCTTATTATTCATTTATTAGTTACTTATTTATCATCTAGCAGTTTATTTCCTCTTCCGTTCTTCATGTTTTTCATTATTCTTTAAATCTTTTATATATAAAATACGTTTTCATTTCATTTTAAGATTTATTTCTGTAGAAGTATGAGAGAAAGAGAGAGAGGGGGGAAAAGAGAGAAAGAACGCAGGAGCGACGTAAAATGGAATAAACAGCCCAAGCACGCTTCTCGCGGCTGTCGATGTTAGCTATAGATATAATCGGGAAAAAAAGAGAACGACTATATGTCTTTCTCCTTCTCCCGCTCGAAGTTGGCCAAAGCGCCGAGCGCACACGTATACGGCTGTTGGCCTGTGTGCGCACGCGCGCGTGTGGTGTGTGTACTATTTTTCCGTATGTGTGTTATTGTTTAAAATATAACTATCAATATTTTCAGGAGATTTACTTATATATTAATTAACATATGTGTGTATAATATTAAAATAACAATACTTACATCTAAATCCTCTAATGTCTCTATTGTACTTTTCTGCACTTACCAAAAAATTTTTTTGCTACTTGGAACAACGTTAGGTGTGTTCACCACGTACACTCAAACTCATGTGTGTATCAAAGAATATATGTACATGTATAAAGGTAAGCAGTTTAAGACAGAGCGACATAGTTAAATTTCACTCTATCTTAAAGCAATCGGCCGTTCTAAAGCTATCAAGAGATATATATAAGGAAATATAAAATTGAAAGAATAATTATCGATTATATGTTGTATATATAAATAATAATTATTGCATAATTAATATAATTATTATATGTTAATATTACATTTCTAATATATTATAACATGTTAACATATACAGGGTGTCAACGACAGACCGCCCACTAAGTATATTGCGTTATTTTTCGTTAAAAACTGAGTTAAAAAGTCCTGAACCAATTTTTTCTTTACATGTACTAAAGAAGTAATATTGAGTAAATTAGACCAATCAGCATTGACCTTGAGCCGGGCGCAAGTAGCGGCGGAGCGCTCACGCACACTACCAGGCGTGCGGCTCACTGACGTGCGCTCGGCTAAAAGTCGGCGCTGATTGGCCTCATTCATTCAATAATTACTTCTTTATTACAGGCAATAAAAAAAATGGTTCAGGATGTTTTGACTCAGTTTTTAATGAGAAATCACGCTATGTATTTAATGGACGGTCTTTTGTTGACATCCTATATTTTAATAGTATATGTAAAATACATTGTTCGAAAAAGCTCTAAGTGTTCGATTTATATTAATTCTATATTAAACGCAAAATAGAGACGCAAATCACAGATAGAATTACCTAATCGCATTAATCAAATCAGCCAATTAATCAACGTGATTGATCTACAAGAGCTGCGACTTGCGTTTGCGTTTTAATAATAGGCGCTTTCCGTTAGCGCCTATTATTAAGACACAAGTCAACGCAAAAGTCATTCTGTCTTTGTTTAGTTCTCAATAAGAAACAAAGACAGAATGATTCTTGTGTTGACTTGTGTTGTTAACTGGAAAGCGCCAATATAAATCAGGATTATAACGCGCTGACGCAAGAGTCATGAGAATATATCTATATGTATAAGTCGTAGATCGCGATTACACAGTCGTGGAGACAAAAAAATCGACTAATCATATTATGTAACTAATTAATCTGTCAATTGATTTTTTGCTTTAGAGACTGCAGCTATATTTATTGCCAGTACTGCAAATCTATAATCAGAGAGAAGACTGAGAGCGGCCATTCTATTGTAGTTTTTTACGACGGTTTCAGCCGCTGGTTTTAGCGAATCAAATCAGCCAATCGACCAACGTGATTGATCAGTTCCACGAGACCTGCTACTTGCGTTTAATGTAGAACGGCCTTTGAAATCTACTTCTGTGATATGGCGCTAAAACCAGCAGCTGAAACCGTCGCAAGAAACTACAATAGGATGACCGCTCTCAGGTTTCTCTCTGCTATAATGCACATTATGTGTAGTATAGAGTTTAATTACCAACAGTAAATATTTGAACGCAGTCACCGTCAACTCACGTCGCGTGCTTTACAAATGCTGCGTTGCGTTTCACGCATATGCGCGCAATTATCTATAGTACATGTTACGTGTAGTATAAATGAATGCGCGCATATGCGTGAAACGGAACGTAGCTATAAGCTGCGTATTTACTAATGTTCCTACTGATTTGGCTATCAACGGTCTGAGGAATAGATGGTCTTACATCTCAAAAAACACGAATATCCCGTTGGACGAATTTTTAATTGCGATTAATTTCATTCTATCTTCCTCATTTTTTACGTTTGATGATGTCATCTATAGACAAACTTTTGGAACTCCTATGGGCTCTCCATTATCTCCTTTAATAGCAGATATTGTCATGCAGGATATC